>NC_092094.1:14469111-14641611 GCF_045679555.1 Salvelinus alpinus
AGAGAGTAGAGAGAGGGGGAGAGAGAGAATAGACAGAGAGTAGAGAGAGGGAATAGACAGAGAGTAGAGAGAGAGAATAGACAGAGAGTAGAGAGAGAGAATAGACAGAGAGTAGAGAGAGGGGAGAGAGAGGGGAGAGAATATACAGAGTAGATAGAAAGTAGAGAGAGGGGAGAGAGAAGATGAGAGGAGAAAGAATAGATAGAGAGTAGAGAGAGTGGAGAGAGAGAATATATAGAGGGGATAGAGAGAGAATAGATGAGAGAAAGAGAATATATAGAGAGTAGAGAGAGGGGAGAGAGAATAGATAGTGGGGATAGAGAGAGAGAATAGACAGAGAGTAGAGAGAGAGGGAAGAAAGAGAATAGATAGAGAATAGAGAGATAATAGATAGAGAGAATAGAGAGATAATAGATAGAGAGGGGAGAGAGAATAGATAGAGAGTAGATAGAGAGTAGAGAGAGGGGATAGAGAGAATAGATAGAGAGTAGAGAGAGGGGATAGAGAGAATAGATAGAGAATAGATAGAGTAGAGAGAGGGGATAGAGAGAGAAGAGATGAGAGAAGAGAGAGGGGAGAGAGAGAAGAGATGAGAGAAGAGAGAGGGGGTAGAGAGAGAATAGATGAGAGTAGAGAGAGGGGATAGAGAGAGAATAGATGAGAGAAGAGAGAGGGGATAGAGAGAGAATAGATGAGAGAAGAGAGAGGGGATAGAGAGAGAATAGATGAGAGAAGAGAGAGGGGATAGAGAGAGAATAGATGAGAGAAGAGAGAGGGGATAGAGAGAGAATAGATGAGAGAAGAGAGAGGGGAGAGGGAGAGAGAGAACAGATGAGAGTAGATAGAGAGAGAGAGAACAGATGAGAGTAGAGATAGAGAGAGAGAGAATAGATGAGAGAAGAGAGGGGGGGAGAGAGAGAGAGAGAGAGAATAGACAGAGAGAGAGAGAGAATAGACAGAGAGGAGAGAGAGAGAGAGAGAGAGAGAGAGAGAATAGACAGAGAGTAGAGAGGGGGGAGAAAGAGAGAGAGAGAATAGAGAGAGAGAGAGAGAGAGAGAGAGAATAGAGAGAGAGAGAGAGATAATAGAGAGAGAGAGAGAGAGAATAGAGAGAGAGAGAGAGAGAATAGAGAGAGAGAGAGAGAGAGAATAGACAGAGAGTAGAGAGGGGGGAGAGAGAGAGAGAATAGACAGAGAGTAGAGGGAGAGGGAGAGAGAATAGACAGAGAGTAGAGAGGGGGAGAGAGAGAGAGAGAATAGACAGAGAGTAGAGAGGGGGGAGAGAGAGAGAGAGAATAGACAGAGAGTAGAGAGGGGGGAGAGAGAGAGAATAGACAGAGAGTAGAGAGGGGGGAGAGAGAGAGAATAGACAGAGAGTAGAGAGGGGGGAGAGAGAGAGAATAGACAGAGAGTAGAGAGGGGGGAGAGAGAGAGAATAGACAGAGAGTAGAGAGGGGGGAGAGAGAGAGAATAGACAGAGAGTAGAGAGGGGGGAGAGAGAGAGAATAGACAGAGAGTAGAGAGGGGGGAGAGAGAGAGAATAGACAGAGAGTAGAGAGGGGGGAGAGAGAGAATAGATGAGAGAAGAGAGAAAGAGAATATATAGAGAGTAGAGAGAGGGGAGAGAGAATATATAGTGGGGATAGAGAGAGAGAGAATAGATGAGAGAAGAGAGTAGAGAGGGAGAGAGAATAGACAGAGAGTAGAGAGGGGGGAGAGAGAGAGAATAGACAGAGAGTAGAGAGAGGGGAGAGAGAGAATAGACAGAGAGTAGAGAGAGGGGAGAGAGAGAATAGACAGAGAGTAGAGAGAGGGAATAGACAGAGAGTAGAGAGAGAGAATAGACAGAGAGTAGAGAGAGAGAATAGACAGAGAGTAGAGAGAGGGGAGAGAGAGGGGAGAGAGAATATACAGAGTAGATAGAAAGTAGAGAGAGGGGAGAGAGAAGATGAGAGGAGAAAGAATAGATAGAGAGTAGAGAGAGTGGAGAGAGAGAATATATAGAGGGGATAGAGAGAGAATAGATGAGAGAAAGAGAATATATAGAGAGTAGAGAGAGGGGAGAGAGAATAGATAGTGGGGATAGAGAGAGAGAGTAGATAGAGAAGAGAGGGGAGAGAGAATAGACAGAGTAGATAGAGAGGGGAGAAAGAATAGACAGAGAGTAGAGAGAGAGGGAAGAAAGAGAATAGATAGAGAGAATAGAGAGATAATAGATAGAGAGAATAGAGAGATAATAGATAGAGAGGGGAGAGAGAATAGATAGAGAGTAGATAGAGAGTAGAGAGAGGGGATAGAGAGAATAGATAGAGAGTAGAGAGAGGGGATAGAGAGAATAGATAGAGAATAGATAGAGTAGAGAGAGGGGATAGAGAGAGAAGAGATGAGAGAAGAGAGAGGGGAGAGAGAGAAGAGATGAGAGAAGAGAGAGGGGGTAGAGAGAGAATAGATGAGAGAAGAGAGAGGGGATAGAGAGAGAATAGATGAGAGAAGAGAGAGGGGATAGAGAGAGAATAGATGAGAGAAGAGAGAGGGGATAGAGAGAGAATAGATGAGAGAAGAGAGAGGGGATAGAGAGAGAATAGATGATGAGAGAAGAGAGAGGGGATAGAGAGAGAATAGATGAGAGAAGAGAGAGGGGAGAGAGAGAGAGAGAACAGATGAGAGTAGATAGAGAGAGAGAGAACAGATGAGAGTAGAGAGAGGGGATAGAGAGAATAGATAGAGAGTAGAGAGAGGGGATAGAGAGAATAGATAGAGTAGAGAGAGGGGATAGAGAGAGAAGAGATGAGAGAAGAGAGAGGGGAGAGAGAGAATAGATGAGAGAAGAGAGAGGGGATAGAGAGAGAATAGATGAGAGAAGAGAGAGGGGATAGAGAGAATAGATGAGAGAAGAGAGAGGGGATAGAGAGAATAGATGAGAGGAGAGAGAGGGAAGAGAGAGAGAATAGATGAGAGTAGAGAGGGGATAGAGAGAATAGATGAGAGAAGAGAGAGGGGAGAGAGAGAATAGATGAGAGAAGAGAGAGGGGAGAGAGAGAGAGAGAGAGAACAGATGAGAGTAGAGAGAGGGGATAGAGAGAGAATAGATAGAGTAGAGAGAGGGGATAGAGAGAGAATAGATGAGAGAAGAGAGAGGGGATAGAGAGAGAATAGATGAGAGAAGAGAGAGGGGATAGAGAGAGAATAGATGAGAGAAGAGAGAGGGGAGAGAGAGAATAGATGAGAGTAGAGAGGGGATAGAGAGAGAGAGAACAGATGAGAGTAGAGAGGGGATAGAGAGAACAGATGAGAGTAGAGAGAGGGGATAGAGAGAGAGAGAGATGAGAGTAGAGAGAGGGGATAGAGAGAGAATAGATGAGAGTAGAGAGAGGGGAGAGAGAGAGAATAGATGAGAGAAGAGAGAGGGGAGAGAGAGAGAATAGATGAGAGAAGAGAGAGGGGATAGAGAGAGAATAGATGAGAGAAGAGAGAGGGGATAGAGAGAGAATAGATGAGAGAAGAGAGAGGGGATAGAGAGAATAGATGAGAGAAGAGAGAGGGGATAGAGAGAATAGATGAGAGGAGAGAGAGGGAAGAGAGAGAGAACAGATGAGAGTAGAGAGGGGATAGAGAGAATAGATGAGAGAAGAGAGAGGGGAGAGAGAGAATAGATGAGAGGAGAGGGGAGAGAGAGAGAGAGAGAGAACAGATGAGAGTAGAGAGAGGGGATAGAGAGAATAGATGAGAGTAGAGAGAGGGGATAGAGAGAGAGAGAACAGATGAGAGTAGAGAGAGGGGATAGAGAGAATAGATGAGAGTAGAGAGAGGGGATAGAGAGAGAATAGATGAGAGAAGAGAGAGGGGATAGAGAGAATAGATGAGAGAAGAGAGAGGGGATAGAGAGAATAGATGAGAGGAGAGAGAGGGAAGAGAGAGAGAATAGATGAGAGTAGAGAGGGGATAGAGAGAATAGATGAGAGTAGAGAGAGGGGATAGAGAGAGAGAGAACAGATGAGAGTAGAGAGAGGGGATAGAGAGAATAGATGAGAGAAGAGAGAGGGGAGAGAGAGAATAGATGAGAGAGGGAGAGAGAGGAGAGAAGAGAGAGGGGAGAGAGAGAATAGATGAGAGGAGAGAGAGGGGAGAGAGAGAATAGATGAGAGGAGAGAGAGGGAAGAGAGAGAGAATAGATGAGAGAAGAGAGAGGGGAGAGAGAGAATAGATGAGAGTAGAGAGAGGGGATAGAGAGAGAGAGAACAGATGAGAGTAGAGAGAGGGGATAGAGAGAATAGATGAGAGTAGAGAGAGGGGATAGAGAGAGAATAGATGAGAGAAGAGAGAGGGGATAGAGAGAATAGATGAGAGAAGAGAGAGGGGATAGAGAGAATAGATGAGAGTAGAGGGGGGATAGAGAGAATAGATGAGAGTAGAGAGAGGGGATAGAGAGAATAGATGAGAGTAGAGAGAGGGGATAGAGAGAGAGAGAACAGATGAGAGTAGAGAGAGGGGATAGAGAGAATAGATGAGAGAAGAGAGAGGGGATAGAGAGAATAGATGAGAGAAGAGAGAGGGGAGAGAGAGAATAGATGAGAGAAGAGAGAGGGGAGAGAGAGAATAGATGAGAGAAGAGAGAGGGGAGAGAGAGAATAGATGAGAGAAGAGAGAGGGGAGAGAGAGAATAGATGAGAGGAGAGAGAGGGAAGAGAGAGAGAATAGATGAGAGAAGAGAAAGGGGAGAGAGAGAATAGATGAGAGTAGAGAGAGGGGATAGAGAGAGAGAGAACAGATGAGAGTAGAGAGAGGGGATAGAGAGAATAGATGAGAGAAGAGAGCGTAGATAAGGCTGTCATTATGAGCGGTTAAGGGTAGATTAACATTGTTCTGGCCAGAGCCATATTCCACTCTGCAAACACCTAGAGAACAAACGCCCTGGCTCCTAAACACAATCTAAGATGCTGATAAACACACACATTTATTTTAGACGACACATTCAGGTAGGCCTAACCTACATTTTGCAGCACACTAAGTCCCCATATTTTATCCATTCATCTTTGTTTAACTAGCCCCACCTCTCTGTTTGCACCCCCGCTCCCCCCACCTGCTCCCCTTGGGCTGCACAATGTCCTGCCTGCTTCCGCCCTCCACACACACGCCTCGTTCCTTTCGGTACTTATTACACCGCTCCATTTAGATGCTTTAGGTAATGGGCGTAGACTCATTCTGCTCTTTATTTTTGTTCATTTCTGTAACTTTCTGTTCCCCCTTCTCCAGCTCTTCCACATATTGTGCTGCAGTCAGCACTTTTGCTTCCTCCTTCTGCGCCATCTCTCTCACACTCTCTCTGCTACTTTGTTTCTCTACCTTGCGTGCAATAGGACATTCATGTTGTTGTCAGTTTGTCTGTTAGTAACCTATATAAACTCTTCACTGCCTGTCTGGCAGGTCCAGATAGTCAGAGGAACCAAACAGAAGGCCAACTGACTAAATGTCACAGAGGGGAAGTTACAGGAAGTTAGACAGGCTCGCGTTGGCTTAGCTTATGTGCGATACATTTTAGGGCCTACTCTTTTCTCATAGAAACTAGGACACAACCAAACTGCCCTGCTTCCATCACGACGTGATAACTGTGGATTAAAAGCATTTAAACAAAATTGGCATGAATCTAATCTAATATGAAATTGCCTGAAGCAAATCTAATGCTGATGGTTTTCAAGGCTGAAGTGTAGAGGTTATGACCATGCAATCCTGTCAGGGTTAGAGGGTGAATGAGCGTCATTGTGGCTTTGCATTAGATTAGCCCTTTTTAAAAGCCCCTTACAAAAGATTTACCTGCATTATTCACAATTTCTGCATATTCTCACCCAAGTACTCCACACACTGTATACATGCAGTAGCTTCTACTGAAATCACAATATGCTTCAACAAACTATAAGACTCAAAGCAGGCTTTGCAACAGTCGGTTAATTTAATGCCTTTTTTAGTGCACACAATCAGTCATGTAAGCTAGATACAGTACTAGATACAGTACTAGATACAGTACTAGATACAGTACTAAACTCCTTTAAATAGGACTGAATACTGTCATCAGAATGGCCGATACAGAGCTGACCACTAGAGTTCAACCAGTCAGGCCACAAGATCTTATCTCTGAGCTGTGAGTGAGATCCATTCTTATCAATCAGAACACTCTGGTCATGGGTCATGTGTCGGTTTGAAGTTGCACGGATGCAATACAGTAGGTCTCATGGTCTGTAATGTACTGTAGGAGCAGGCAGCAAAGCAGACGTGGGGTGAGTCGGAGAATACTTTTTAATGGACAACCTTGACAGCCCGACACAGAATGTGTGCATGTTCCAAAATGTACAATTGACTGACTTCACTGACAGAAGTGCCATGCATATGCAAAGTTTGTCACGTACACAGATTAGCAGATGTTAAAGCAGGTGCAGCAGCTCAAGTAGTGCAGTAGATGTTTAACAGTACAATACTAAACACCCAAATAATACCAAGAATAAAAAAAGAACCAGATGAAGGTCAGAGTCTGGAATAGAAATATAATAGTGTGTCTACCTATTCCAGTTTGACTGGAGGAAGCTCCAGTGAAGTGATTGACAGGTGAAAGGACACGCTGTGCCCCCCCCTGCCCTTCAGAGAGTCGGCTGGGGGTGAGGGGGGGGGTGACCTTTGTCCACCATCATTAAAGACCCCACAGCGCAGACAGCAGCCCCCAGTCTATCATACAGGAGACACACTGGTGGCACAGTGTTGGGGTCAGAGATCCTATAATTCATGTGTTCTGTGTGTAATTCTATGGTTGGGGTATTGTACGTGCACTGTGTCTACTGTATGTACTGCATACGTGCAGGATAAATAGGGAAGGGCTCTGTGTGAGTGTGTACTGCTCAGCCATCCTGGTGTTGAACACCATACCCTAGACAGCTGTTAAACTGGAGCATTTGAAAACTGTGCGAGGCAACGCTGATGTCTCGAGAACGTACAGCCACCCAGTGGCACTGGACCTGATGGACAAGGGGGAAACTGAGGATCCATGGGATGTCATGTCACCGTCCTTTCCATGTGAGCAGAGTAGCACACTAGAGCTGCAGACTGAAGAGCCCACATACAAGCAAGACCAAATGATACACAGAGCCACATGCAGGAAATAGGCATTCACAAACAGAACACTGAGTTTACCCAACTCTACAGCCAATGGCATGTCAACAATCTCCCTCCTTTCCTTAACATTTCCTCTCCTCTTCTATCGATCTATCTCCTCTAAACTCATATACGATTTATGCTTTTTTTGGTGGCGGTGGGGGGGCATCAGCAGCTGAAGAAGCAGCAGCTGTACTTCCTGGGGTCCACACAAAACATGACAAACTGCAGAACACTAACAGACAGGAACAGCAAAACACTAACAGACAGGAACAGCAAAACACTAACAGACAGGAACAGCAAAACACTAACAGACAGGAACAGCAAAACACTAACAGACAGGAACAGCAAAACACTAACAGACTGCAGAACACTAACAGACTGTGGAACACTAACAGTCAGGAACAGCAAAACATGCCAAACTGCAGAACACAAACAGACAGGAACAGCAAAACATGACAAACTGCAGAACACTAAGACAGGAACAGCAAAACATGACAAACTGCAGAACATTAACAGACAGGAACAGCAAAACATGCCAAACTGCAGAACACTAACAGACAGGAACAGCAAAACATGACAAACTGCAGAACACTAACAGACAGGAACAGCAAAACATGACAAACTGCAGAACATTAACAGACAGGAACAGCAAAACACTAACAGACAGGAACAGCAAAACATGCCAAACTGCAGAACACTAACAGACACGAACAGCAAAACATGCCAAACTGCAGAACACTAACAGACAGGAACAGCAAAACATGACAAACTGCAGAACACTAACAGACAGGAACAGCAAAACATGACAAACTGCAGAACACTAACAGACAGGAACAGCAAAACATGACAAACTGCAGAACACTAACAGACAGGAACAGCAAAACACTAACAGACAGGAACAGCAAAACACTAACAGACAGGAACAGCAAAACACTAACAGACAGGAACAGCAAAACACTAACAGACAGGAACAGCAAAACACTAACAGACAGGAACAGCAAAACACTAACAGACAGGAACAGCAAAACACTAACAGACAGGAACAGCAAAACACTAACAGACAGGAACAGCAAAACACTAACAGACAGGAACAGCAAAACATGACAAACTGCAGAACACTAACAGACAGGAACAGCAAAACATGACAAACTGCAGAACACTAACAGACAGGAACAGCAAAACATGCCAAACTGCAGAACACTAACAGACAGGAACAGCAAAACATGACAAACTGCAGAACACTAACAGACAGGAACAGCAAAACATGACAAACTGCAGAACACTAACAGACAGGAACAGCAAAACACGAGGCTCTAAATGGGGCTGACATCCACTCCCCCATTACACAACAGGACACCCCTCTCGCAACAGGTAGGGCACAATACCCTGGTTCCGCAGTGTGTGAGTGTACATTGATGCACGTTCTAAACTATTCTAAATTCCAGTAAGTAATGGGTTGTAATGTTGAATTATTCTGTTTACTTCTCAATCTGTTTTAATCCCAGGCCCGTCTGCGTATGACTAAATTGACACACTATGGACTTTAACAGGTGTTGCAGTAAACAAAGGAAACTACAGTTCTTTCTCATTGTGACCAAAGCTGATTAATCCAACTGCCCAAAATCCCTGATCACCCCAGTTCTCCATGACCAACATTCCCATCGCGTGCCCCCAAGCTGATGGCAGCAAACTGGGGGGGACAATCTGCTGTGTCTCCCCTCTCTCTCTCAAGACCTTCTCTGGAGAAGAGGCATCAACAACTACAGAGGAGGAGCTAAGGATTGCATTTGTACAACACTTTTCTCTAAGTTTCAATGTGCCTCACATTTGTAAGGTGGGAACTCTCCAATGTGTAGCACCCATCTGGGTGAGGTAGTCCAGAGGCCATTTGGTGTCAGAACACTCCCCACAGCGGAAAGTTCACACGGTGAAAGGAAGAACCAGTCGGTACTGGAACCCTGGTTCTTTCTGCCAAACAACAAGTGAGAAAGGAAGTAAGATGAAGACCGCCATCCACACCAACACCGGAACGGCGGGTATCAAATATGGCTGCTTTTTGAAAGGGTGCATTAACCCCCCTAATTTTAGCTTCCCAACTCCTAGAGGGTGGGATCGGCTTCCCAAGAGCCTCGTAAATAACTGGGAAAGTCAGCGGCCTGCCGGAAAGAAACAGCAAGAGGGGACCGCGCTGGAATGGCGAGGCATCCTGGGAATTTGAGGAAAACTGACTTACCGCACACATATTTAACAGGAGCACCACACGCTCCTGTTTCATACATGTGCATGCACACACACACAAATGTGAAGGGACGTGCAGCCCCTGCACCCAGTCACCCACATAGAGGTCAGGTAAGGTCAACAAGGAAGAGGAGACTAGAGGTTAAAAGGAAAGAATGAGAGGAGAGGAGAGGAGAGGAGAGGAGAGAGAGAGAGAGAGAGGAGATGGGGAACAATAAAGAGAACTGGGAGGCGAAAAGAACCGGGGAAATGAAAGAAAACTGCAGAGGAGGGAGAGGAATTATCCAGAGTTGGAGGAGAGGCCCAGTCAAGCCTCTGAGAGGCTAGTAAAACAGGACAAACTGAGCCTTCAGTGTCCTGACTCCTGTCCACCCACCCAATCAGCCACCTACACAAGGTCAGGGGTCAACCTGAAACAGAACTCACTAGGTGGAACACACACAGGTCTGATTGTATTGTACAGTGATGAGCGAAAGGGAGTCTTGTTTGGGCCTAATGAACCCTGTAGGATTGTCTTCCATAATATAGGCCTGTGTATAATATAGGCCTGTGTATAATATAGGCCTGCGTCAGGAATCTTGTTCTTTCCACTGTTTTTGCTGCCGTCGGAAAAATCTGAACACACCCCATCGCACGTCATTCAGCCTTTAAACCATATGTTCGGTCAGCTATGTGAAGGTCATTTGATTTAAGCTTTAATCTGATTGACATCAATCACATCAGTCGCTTTGTCTGGGCCTTCCTAACTGATTGCCCTCACATGCACCATTCCCTAAATAACTACTGCAAAAGCGTCACAAAGGCCGCAGAGTGGGGAACTCTGACAACTTCACGCAATCAATCCAGAAGTATACCACTAATTCCCTACAGAGTGAACTTTCCAAATATAAGAGGTTAGAAATAGAACTAAATGGGTGACTTCATTTCATTAAGGCAGTGTTGAAATATAGCCAGGGGCCCAAGTCACAAAACGTATACCTTTTTGGTAGGGATGCACGATATATCGGTGAACATATCGGAATCTGATGATATTAGCTAAAAAATGCCAACATCAGTATCAGCCCATTGTCAAGGTTAACGCGGATATGAAAAACAGATGTCAAAGCTGACGTGCATACCTATTTAATGTCAAACACAGTTCTATTAAGGAATGTTGCACGTGCAAATTCAGAACATACAAGCCAAGTACCACCACTACTATCAGTAGCACTGTCAAAGTTGTACAAAAAAAAGTCTGCAAACAAGCAAAAACCGTCCTCGAACGATGTGTTTACAATACCGCGTTGGTAATAAAGCATTATTTGTTCAATCGTAACTCATGGGGTAGCTAGCTAGCTTTAGCTTGGTACCTAGCTAGCACCAATACAACCAGCCTGAAAACAATGACCAGTAGAAACTGCAGTCATTTTCATTATTCTTAGCAATGATTTAGGAATCCTTGTAAGTATTAGCTAGGTAGTCACTTGTTGTTCGCCTATTGAAACTCAACTTCAGTTCATGAAAATACATAGCTAGCCAGCTACTTAACCCTGTTAAGTACTTAACCCTTAACCCCAAAGCTAACATAAGCAGCCAGCTAGCTTCATCGTCTTATAAATTAGGGTTATTTTAGATGATGACCCCTAGCTACATAGTAGCTAGCTATCTATAGCTACTGAAACAGATTGTCGTTTTGCTACGTATTTGAGGAAGAACATTGTTTGCATTCATGAGCTAGCTAGCTTTTTTTTTATGACCAGCACTATAGGTGCGCGAGACAACTTTACCAGCATCATAGCATACGTATCGATGAATCGTTGTGACATATGAAATACGAGTGATAGTGTAATCAATGTGTAATATCTACGTAAAAAAATTATGAACACATTCAATTATTATGTGACGTGCAGTCATATTCAGGTCCTGATTGATCAACAAGCTTTTTTGACACGTCAAATAGTGTTGTTTGACATGTAACTTTTTTGACATAAATTCATATTTTCAATGACGGCCTACCCCGGCCAAACCAGGCCTACCCCGGCCAAACCAGGCCTACCCCGGCCAAACCAGGCCTACCCCGGCCAAACCAGGCCTACCCCGGCCAAACCAGGCCTACCCCGGCCAAACCAGGCCTACCCCGGCCAAACCAGGCCTACCACGTACTGCCCTGGACTACCCATGCCTACCACGGCCAAACCCGGCCTACCACGGACTGCCCCGGACTACCCCGGCCAACCACGGACTGCCCGGGACGACACTGCCCAATTGACACTGGGCCAATTATGGTGGAAAATAAGTATTTTCCACCATATTTGCAAATAAATTCATAAAGAATCCTACAATGTGATTTTCTGGATTTTTTTTTCTCATTTTGTCTGTCATAATTGAAGTGTACCTATGATGAAAATTACAGGCCTCTCTCATCTTTTTAAGTGGGAGAACTTGCACAATTGGTGGCTGACTAAATACTTTTTTGCCCCACTGTATGTATATATTTTAAAGAGCGAGAGAACGCGAGTGCGAGGTTTAGTGAAAGAGGGAAGAAAAGTGAAACTGAGAAAAGTGGATAGGGAGGACAGGGACTGTAGGGTAGGTGACCATATGGAGGTTTAAATGTGTGAGTGAGTGAGTGTGTGAGTGAGTGAGAGAGAGGGAACAATGGATGAAGAGAGACCGGAGAGAGGGATGAGTGAGCGATGGATGGAGAGAGAGAGATCAAGGGAGAGATGGATTTAGGGGGGGGTGGGATTCGGAGGGGCGTTATCATTATGCTTAATTCTAGGTCAAATTTATATTTTTCTGCATACCTAAGCATACCTGACTGGTGGTTATTTTTCTAAAGAAACTAAATATGCTTCTCTGTCTATCTGCTAAAATCTGGGTAAAAGATTGAAAGGAATGCGAGTCTTATTTCAGCTACTCTAACTTGATTGGAAGGCTGAAATGGCTTCTTGGTAGCTAGTTGGGAGATTGGGAACCTATCTGGGCTAGCTGAAGCCAACTTCATAAAATTGCTAGGTGGCTAATAGTAAAAAATAAAGTAATTTGAAACAGGACAAAATCTGAGGGGGCACATGCCCCTGTGCCCTTCTGGGCATGACACCTTAACTGTACTGTAGGTAAATCTCAAAACAAACTGCAACAATGTTTGGTGTCAAGCAAAGCTTGGTTCTTCGGAGGGAGGGTATCTGATGGGACATGTGAAAGCCCGCGAGGCACACATTATGAGATGGGATGGTGGATTGCACAAAAGGTGACCCAACATATCAGTACCTGGAAAGATTTCAATCCCAAACCCTGCGAGGAACCATGCTGAAAGCTTTCACACAAAACAGAGGAAACAGAGTCACCATCTAGACTAGTCCTCATTCATTCAATGTGCCTTTGCCAGGTACACGAGTAGAAAACAAGCAATTCACACATTCAAAGAGTATAAACATTTTGGTAAAAACATTGACTGAATACTTGGAAAAGCAACAATACACAATAAGTTGCCAAAGGGTCGCTATGCTGGATTTGACTTGAGCAAAGCGGCCTTACAAATGCCTCATAATCCCCTTTAGCACTTGAGCTAATACCAAACGGAGGGTAAAGCACCTGTGGGAACCCTCTACTCGCTGTGTAAGCCAAGAGCTAATTGCCCCAATGTAAAACAATGGGAGCGCTAAGCTAAGCTAGCCCAGCTAATAACCCTCTCAGACCATGCTCCAGTCCAAGCTATTCTAACCTTTCCTGGGTTCCCACACATTCTGGGCTCACCCCCCCACAACAAACACTTAGAGGCCTAAGCATCTTCAATTCAGGGGAAAGTTTAATGCTGATACTTAAGCAGAACACACAAATGAAAACACAAAACAAAAAGGGCATACCATTAGTATGAAAACTTTTTGCTGGGCAAAATAAACTTTTTGGGCAAAAACATCACTTTTTTCTAGTCAAAAAGTCTCAGATGTGCCCCTTTTGAAAAGAGAGATTAAAGAAACGGGTCATTAGTTCAGATTGAAGAACTACCACAGATCAACAACCAAACCACTTTTCCTCAGGATATCACACCAAAACATAAATCCTCCATAATATCTCACTAGAACTGGTGTGATTATAGATGATCTGATTCTGACCTGGATCTGTGAGTGGTTTGGAGGGACGTCACAGGGGTAGCATGTTAGCGTTAGTCACTAGGAGATCAGGATCAAACAATTGAGGCCTGGGAGGAATGAGGAATGCGGAGCCTGTGAAGGGCTCTTTCACTCCACTCTCATACACTGGCTGGCCCCTAGCTTCCTCTCCGGTAGTTTCCCCATGCAGCATCAGACCACTCGTCTCAAGGGCTCACCACACCTCAGACCACTCTGGTCACAGAGAGGAAGAACACCATTTTATAATGCATTTGAAGGGGAAGTTCTCTCCGTTATTTTATTCTATTAAACAGTGTGACGTTTCGGTCTAAACAGACCTTCATCAAACAGACATTGACGTTGAAAGCCTTTGGACAGAAGGGGTTAGAGGTCATATCCTAAGAATAAATGGGCTGAAGTTGAGCCTGTGAGGTTAGGAATGGTATTCTATGAATGAAGTGATAGTTCAAGGGAATGGGGTTAGGGTTAAAGTTCATATCCTAAAGAGGGTGATAATAACTTCCATCCAGCCTGTAGGGTTTGAGTTCAGGTTCATATAGACAGTGAATGGGGTGTACAGTATAATGCATGGAGTTCAGTTTAGAGCAGTGGTATTTAAACGTTTTCAGCTGGGAACCCATTTTGTTCACCAGAATTTCTGGGGAACCCATCCCAATTCTAATGATCCAACCTTAAAAATCAGTAAATGTATATTTTCACGTCAACAAATAACCTTCAACTCAATTTTTCAAATACTCTCTCAATAACGTCTCAATAAAATAATCAGTACTCTTAATTTTTACTTCCCAAAAATTCCCCCTGGGGTCGTGACCCCGACTTTGAATACCACTGGCTTAGAGGATCCTCTGTCACTCACTGCTTATTTTGGACAGGTACTAGTCTGAGCATTATACACCAACATGACAGAGTAGAGTCAAGGCAGCAGTCAGACCTTAGGGAGTGGGAAGACAGAGACACTACAGGACAAAGCAGGGAGGGAAGGAGAAGGTCAAGAGACCATGAGTAAAGAAGCGAGAGAAAGTGAGGCCAACAAGATTGAGAAAAGCAAAAAAAGGAACAAGAGAAAACGGAGGAGACAGCAGATCAAACAATGAAACCTTGAGGGGGCCAGGGAGAGAAGGGAAGGGTGATTGGCTCTTTGGTGAGTAAATGGGTGGGTGAATGTGGAACAGAGAGATTAATGACTTCCAAAACAGGTGGACCGTGGGTTGGCCGGCCCTCTGATGGGGGTTAACCTGGGACCCCCGTCAGTGTTGGGTGTCTGCCATACCTCCGGATGGAGCGGACGAGGCCTGTGACCTCCTAGCCCTCTCCCCTAACAGGAAAGCGGATTTGTTTTCCTATCCCTTTCCCAGTAATCCTCTCTCTCTCACACACACACACTATGAGGAAAATAGATTTGGATATAGATATAAGGATTTTGACATTCCGCTCCCTTCCTGTTTATGCATGAAATGAATTGAATTTGGATAATCACCCCAGGCGTGTGCGCACACACACAAATTTCAACCCACAAACCCACTCAAAATAGCATCAAAAAAATGTCCCTACATCAAGAGCACCTAAACCCCCCCCTGCAACCCAACTCCCATCGACCTTGGCCTGCAGTCACAAGTCTGCAGGCAGAAACACTTCTCTACAGATGAATTAGTCTGTTCCTCCCCACGCAGGAATAAATCCACTTTAAGCCGATGGCAGAGTTTTACGTTTGATCTACCCACGCAGTTCACCATGCCATGTCGTCTCCCCGTCTCTCTGCCTCCACACTGGCTAGTCACAAGTAGCACAGCAGAGGTAACTGACTTCCACAGAGAAGTCAAATAGATACATATTGCACTGATACATGGCTGGTGATGGTGATGAAAAAATATACAGAATCAATAGTTCCATATTGGGATATTATTTTTGACGATATATCGTATCGTTTTGACATGCTTGATGGCTGTACCTGCACCAAAACTCCAGCATTTTTCCTTCATTGCGTGTTCCCCATCTTTTTAAATAGGGACACAATTTGTTTTCAGCACTTTTATTTCCATGACTGATCAAAACTAGTCCACATGGTTCTCTGTTGTCCCTCTGCACCAGACATATGGTGAGCAACATGCTTGAACCTCAAAATCACACTATCCATTCACAATACATATAGAAACGTGAGCGTCGCAATACATAGCGTATCGGCACCTAAGTATTGTGATCGTTTGGTATTGTGACGGCCCAAGCTGTCGATTAGTGTTTAAATGGTTTAGTGTCAACAGCCATGTACCAGGGAAAAGTAGTGCCATGTAAAACCCCACGGCTGGTGAACTGCAGTGCGCTTCCGTTTTGAGGAGGGGTCACAGTGTTGTGGCCTGGTGATATTTATGGATGCCAGCTATAAGGAGGTGGCTGGATGCATGGAACCCCTCACACAGCTACGGTACATAAACATGATTCACAAATAGACTGACGAGGTCTCAGAAATACACAGATGTACTGTACAAACTGTGGTGCTTTACAGGGAATTTTATTCACACAAGGTCATGAACTACTACTAGCTATATATTGCTGATTTGAAAGTCTCGATGGCCTTCGTATCCTCCTATACACATCATTAGAAAAAGAGCTGGAGAAGGAATGAAAAGGAGAGGTTTCAGCCAGTGCTCAGACAGCAACCAATAACCAGGAGGAATAGATCCACTACTTCAGTGAGCAGATTACATTACAATCAATATCTGTATTACAACTCCTGTCCTGACTGACACCAGTTCTATTTTCATCGTCTAACCAAGGTAGCGAGAGATAACAATCAGTCAAGAAAGACCGAGGGAGAAAAAAAACAAAGAGAGCTTCATTGGCCGTTGAGGTCCCCAGCCGACAGAATACCTTTAATAGACCTGTGGGGCTATATTTAGCCCTCCTGTGTCGACTTACTGTCAGCACATTTCAGCAGAGGCCCCTCCGGACACAGCGTGTACCCTTGAGAGAGCAGCAGAGAGAAATAGAGAGGGAGGGAGGACAGAGCCTTATGTAGCTGAGGTGATAGCGGATGCTATGCAAATTTGCAAGGATTTTCTAAAGCAGTGTGACAGACACCATTTTTTTTTTTTTACGATATACTCGTACTGTACAGTTAAAACACATCATCTGTAGAGACCCTTCAATGATCAGAAGGCAAAAGGAAGGTTGAGAAGCAAATTCTGATTAGTGAGACATAGCCAAAGCACACGAGAGAGAGATAATAGGCTTTACTTTAACCTTAAAGGAAAAGCAAGTTTGGCTGCAAGCACTTGGCTAGGGAGGGGGAAGAAAAGCCTTGTTCAAAGAAAGGTTACGTAGTCCCAGTGCCGGCCAGTCCTGGCCGTTCTGCAGTCCTAGGTGAGACAAAAAAAATGCGGCCCATCAAAGAATAGTCCCAGTAAGCAAAATTACGTAATTGTTTTTTCTAAAATACATATTTTTCCAGATGTTGAAGATTAAATTAGAATAAATGTAGGTTTTGAATGAAAGGTGAAAAGATGTATTTGAAATCAGGTTCATTTTCATTTCTGGATGAAAGTTGAAAATGTCATTTAAAGTGGTTGCTCCACTAAAAGTTTTGCGATTATGCTGCGGGATTTAGAGGTAATTTGTGGTTTAGTACGGTACCCTGCGTCACCACTTCATTGCTCCAGACCAGCATAAGGGGGAGTTAGAGCACTGATTAGGCTTTTGGGTCCTACTGTGTCTCTGACAATGAATGGGCGACATAAGCCTAAATAGAAAATTATATTTGTGCACGACTTCAATATTACTTACTAAAACTGTTACACTAAGGTTTTTAATCATTTTATTTTGGTCTTACTGTAGTACTTTAGGCCACTCCCGACTGGGCATGCTGTACAGTGCCTGAGTGGCGCAACGGTCTAAGACACTGCATAGCTATGAAGCTACAGATGCTGGTTCAATACCTGTGCCCGACCTCGACTGGGAGACCCATGAGATGACTGTAGACTTCTGGTTCCTCTCCCTCTAAAAACAGAAATAAATAATTCTAAATAACAAACTGGCTTTATTTACAAATTAGTAACAATGTCTCACCCCATGTTCAGAATGGCCTTTTTCCTCACTGATTTTAAGTTATTTGAAAACAAAGCGATTATTATTATTCATTTAGAATGATATAAAAGCCTGTTGGATATTCTCACAGATATATTATTAACCCTGTTATTAGCAGGACAATATACATTGGTCATATTGTTCATGGCTCCTGAGTGGCGCACAATGGGATTGCCTTGCAGTTCTCCAGCTGTATCCACTGAAAGCATGCAATGTTCAAGGCACGAGAGGCGCCGCAGAGCTGCGCACAGAAGACGGACCTAGCCCATGGGGAAGGGAAGAGGAGGAAGGGGGAGGGACCCCCACCCCGCCACACAGGCAAGACTTTAAGGGGCATTGCACTAATAATGGAGCTGACAAGGGAAACGTTCTGCACGTTCAAACTAAAACAACTTAACTAATAACGGCATCTTTATGCTTTCGATAATAAAATACTCTTTCAAAATGCCGATGTTTATTTAGTTATGGATCCATAACGAATTACTATGGGAATAAATATAATCACAGAAATATCCTCCAATCCTCTATATGTAATTATTGGCGGAGAGTCAGATCATATTTTTCGATATACTGTAAGGCCTACCGTAGGCGACATGAGTCTCACTAGTGTTAAGTAATGTGCTGTTAAAAGTGGTGTAGCTCTTAGAATAGCCTACAACAATAGCCTACAACTATTTTAGCACCGTTTCGCGCTGCTCTGAGACAAGCATGGGGACTGGACTTGATAAATCAATGAGATTTTTTTTTTTCACTGAATCTCCGTTTGGGTATTGGTTAGACTAGAATTAGAGTGTATTTACAAGGACAGCCTACTCCTTCCTCCCTGTCGGGGATTTGAAGCTCGGTCTCCCGCGTGCCCGCACGACACAGGGATTCTTTAGCTAAATAGCCCAGTACTGTACTCCCGACCGTCACATTGTACAACGCCATATTTTCCATTCCATCCTAACGGAAACCCAGAGGGTTTTTTGTTTTTCTTAGAATAGAAACACCATAATATTAATCAAATTAATCCAGAAACTCTAAAAGTAATTGGAAAGGTAGATAAATTATTTGTGACGTTGTTACAATAAAGAATGTAAACAAGATGCTGTGTTTTTATTTACAGTAGTGACGGACAGCTGGTGGCATTTTGAAAACAGGTTTTCAAACACTTGTAGCCTGGCTACTGTAGGTGTGAACATCCCCCTATCTGCAATGTTTTCGATGCTTAAGTACTCTGAAGTGTTACATTTCTAACTCAAACAGCAGTACATTATTTCTTCATCAACATCTTTATGCTTTCGTTAATAAAATAACTAGCAACAGTTACCATTCAAAAACGAGCTGTTTATCTAAAAAGTGTCATTGTGACCAAAGAGAACAGACGAAATGTACATCGTTTTCATCAAGCCAGCTTCTTTCTATGGTGCTACCCTTTCAGAGAGGACTTAAAAATGAGCCGGAGCTGAGAGGATCACTATTTGGTTTCAGTGCATTTTCTTCAATACATTTTTTTTTTTTAAATGCATATAGCCTATCAATGTGTAGGCATACTGTGTAATAAAAAAACATATATACAGTGGGGAGAACAAGTATTTGATACACTGCCGATTTTGCAGGTTTTCCTACTTACAAAGCATGTAGAGGTCTGTCATTTTTATCATAGGTACACTTCAACTGTGAGAGACGGAATCTAAAACAAAAATCCAGAAAATCACATTGTATGATTTTTAAGTAATTAATTTGCATTTTATTGCATGACATAAGTATTTGATCACCTACCAACCAGTAAGAATTCCGGCTCTCACAGACCTGTTCGTTTTTCTTTAAGAAGCCCTCCTGTTCTCCACTCATTACCTGTATTAACTGCACCTGTTTGAATTCGTTACCTGTATAAAAGACACCTGTCCACACACTCAATCAAACAGACTCCAACCTCTCCACAATGGCCAAGACCAGAGAGCTGTGTAAGGACATCAGGGATCAAATTGTAGACCTGCACAAGGCTGGGATGGGCTACAGGACAATAGGCAAGCAGCTTGGTGAGAAGGCAACAACTGTTGGCGCAATTATTAGAAAATGGAAGAAGTTCAAGATGACGGTCAATCACCCTCGGTCTGGGGCTCCATGCAAGATCTCACCTCGTGGGGCATCAATGATCATGAGGAAGGTGAGGGATCAGCCCAGAACTACACGGCAGGACCTGGTCAATGACCTGAAGAGAGCTGGGACCACAGTCTCAAAGAAAACCAATAGTAACACACTACGCCGTCATGGATTAAAATCCTGCAGTGCACGCAAGGTCCCTCTGCTCAAGCCAGCGCATGTCCAGGACCGTCTGAAGTTTGCCAATGACCATCTGGATTATCCAGAGGAGGAATGGGAGAAGGTCATGTGGTCTGATGAGACAAAAATTGAGTTTTTTGGTCTAAACTCCACTCGCCGTGTTTGGAGGAAGAAGAAGGATGAGTACAACCCCAAGAACACCATCCCAACCGTGAAGCATGGAGGTGGAAACATCATTCTTTGGGGATGCTTTTCTGCAAAGGGGACAGGACGACTGCACCGTATTGAGGGGAGGATGGATGGGGCCATGTATCGCGAGATCTTGGCCAACAACCTCCTTCCCTAAGTAAGAGCATTGAAGATGGGTCATGGCTGGGTCTTCCAGCATGACAACGACCCGAAACACACAGCCAGGGCAACTAAGGAGTGGCTCCGTAAGAAGCATCTCAAGGTCCCGGAGTGGCCTAGCCAGTCTCCAGACCTGAACCCAATAGAAAATCTTTGGAGGGAGCTGAAAGTCCGTATTGCCCAGCGACAGCCCCGAAACCTGAAGGATCTGGAGAAGGTCTGTATGGAGGAGGAGTGGGCCAAAATCCCTGCTGCAGTGTGTACAAACCTGGTCAAGAACTACAGGAAACGTATGATCTCTGTAATTGCAAACAAAGGTTTCTGTACCAAATATTAAGTTCTGCTTTTCTGATGTATCAAATACTTATGTCATGCAATAAAATGCAAATTAATTACTTAAAAATCATACAATGTGATTTTCTGGATTTTTGTTTTAGATTCCGTCTCTCACAGTTGAAGTGTACCTATGATAAAAATTACAGACCTCTATATGCTTTGTAAGTAGGAAAACCTGCAAAATCGGCAGTGTATCAAATACTTGTTCTCCCCACTGTATATATATTTTTTTAATTGTATACTAAAAACATGATTTTGTTTTTGCAGAGCATACAAACATGCCAACAACCATCCGTGGAGATCAGAGGACTAAGGGCTGGATAAGGGGTCGCACCGAAAAAACGCATGGTTGCCAAGAAAGCGGTTAGTTTTGCTAGATTCTTAAAATGTGTACGCAGCATGTGTTGGAGTCACTTTTAATCCTTAAGTGATCTACCGTTTCTATCATAGGCCACTGTAATCGATGGGGGCTCAGGGCGGTACCATCCTGCTCATCTGATAAAGGTGCACATGGATCAGATTCAAACTTTGAAGACCGAGATCGAGTCATTGAAGGCAGACCAGCAGAAAGAGAAACATTATCAGAGGGCAGAGATACAGATGACAGCTGATGCATTTGTCCGGGAGCCAGGTGACATTGGCGGAGTCAGGCGTAGAATGACACGTTGAAGAGTGCGAGGAACAAGATGGAGTCACAATCCATGCCAGGCACACGTGAGCTCTGGAACTCCAACACCGGCAGGCAGAGTCAACATACCGGTCAGGTTCGTCAATTCACCCTGACATTTCCATTCCTCTTCTGACAACAGAACTTGACCAACTGCTCACCAGGCACAGCAAGGTCCATCCAGACCGTTATGCTATTCCAAGGATGTGTAACCAAAGAGAGATACGACGAGTGGGCACAGACCACCAACCGAGGCAAATGTGGCTTACCAGTGAACCTCCGGGTGTTCATCATTAATACTTTGTCTCAGAAGTTTCTGTTCATGACTGATGCAACCCGAAAAAGCATTAAAGACAGAGTTAATGAGGACACCGAGAAAGTCTGGACATGGCCTGCTCTCCCTTATATAAGGAATTAGGCACTTTGCTATGTTTACTTGTCAAACTGCACAGAAGCCTAATAAACAAATGCAAGTGGATTATATCTTCAAAATGCATTATCCAAATGTAAAAGCATAAACTGTACAGTACTGTATTTCTTCACCAGCATCTTTATGCTTTCAATAATAAAATAATGATAAAAATACTCTTTCAAACACACACGGCCACGTTGTACAGCGCCATTATGGCGATTAGCAGGGCTATATTTTGGCCTTAATGGGCGGCGCATAATTGGCCCAGCGTTTCTCTCCCTCTAAAAACAGAAATAAATGTTTTGGCCTTTATTCAGATAACAATGGCTCACTTTTTTAAAACAAAAATAACCTCAAATATCGTTATATGTAATCAAGTTGATGGCACAGTCATATAGCAGCACCTACATAAAGCTGAGTGACTCACTCATTCATGGCTTTGGATCAAAATAAGTACCAACATTCTTACTGATAGTCTTTAATAAATAAATGTTTTGGTTTTCCTGACCTGGACACCATGTACAGTATTATAATAGCCCATTATGGGGTATTAGCAGGACAATATACCTTTACCAACACCTCTCTGTATTTTGATACTTTGTGGATGGGGCCTCCCCAGTGGCGTAGCTGTTTAAGTCAATGCAAAATGCGTTGCTACAGATACCCGTGCCGGCCGCCACCGGGAGACCCATGAGGCGGCTTTTGGTTTTAATTTAGAATCCTCTATATGTAATTATTGGAGGAGAGTCACGTCATATTTTTTATATACTGTAGGCCTACCGTAGGCGACATGAGTCTCACTAGTGTTGAGTAATGTGCTGTTAAAAGTGGTGTAGGTCATATTTAAAGAGCATATTGAAGTTAGAAGCGTTAGGATTTGAAGCAAAAGCCTACAACTATTTTAGCACAGTTTCGCGCTGCTCTGAGACAAGCATGGGGACTGGTCTTGATAAATCAATGAGATTTTTATTTTCACTGAACCATAATATTAATCAAATGAATAATATTAATATTAATCAAATATTATTAATCAAATGTGGTGTCAAAAGTTGACACCTACACATTCCAGGGTTTTTCTATATTTTTACTATTTTCTACATTGTAGAATAATAGTGAAGACATCACAACTATGAAATAACACACATGGAATCAGTTAGGAACAAATTCTTATTTTACAAGGACAGCTTACTCCTTCCTCCCCGTCGGGGAATTAAACCCTGGTCTCCCACGTGCCTGCATTCTCTAGTACAGCCACTATTGAAAGCTTTTAAATGCTTCTCAAAGATGCCCTCTGGTGGTCAAACTAGCACTAACTAGCATTAAATGGAACCAGTGATTCACACTTAAATAACGTGCCATTGAATTCTGTGGAACCATGCAAGCTGCGCCACAGTACGCTGAAACTTTTAAAGGACAAACCACTGTATAGACATCTATGTTTAGGTCAAATCAAGGCTGGTCCAGACCGGAACAAAACCTGAAACAAACGTCTATGATTTAAGATTTGTTCCGGACGGAACCAAACACCAACGTCTAGACAGGACCAAAAGGCATCAGCGTCGGTCCATGCTTACAGAGTTACACGGAACCCAAACCGGCTGCGCGTATGAGCCATCATGCGCTATCGTGCATACATTTACGTGTACACCAAACGCGATCACGACACGCAGGTTAAAATATCAAAACAAACTCTGAACCAATGACATTAATTTGGGGACAGGTCGAAAGGCATTAAACATGTATGGCAATTTAGCTAGTTAGCTTGCACTTGCTAGCTAATTTGTCCTATTTAGCTAGCTTACTGTTGCTAGCTAATTTGTCCTGGGATATAAACATTGAGTTGTCCTTGTTATTTTATCTGAAATGCACCTCTACTCCGACAATTAATCCACACATAAAACAGCCAACAGAAATGTTTCTAGTCATCTCTCCTCCTTCCAGGCTTTTTCATCTTTGAACTTATATGGTGATCGCATCTAAACTTTCATAGTATTACCCCGACAACTGGCAACAAAGTTAGTCTTTCAATCACCCACGTGGGTATAACCAATGATGAGATGGCACGTGGGTACCTGCTTCTATAAACCAATGAGGAGATGGGAGAGGCAGGACTTTCAGCTCGATCTGTGTCAGAAATAGAAAGGAATTCTATTTTAGCCCTTGGCATCGCAGATGCTCGTTGTATACAGATACAAACTTGAAACCACTGATCATGACAATTTAGCCCACGGGATGAAACTCCTGGACAGCAGTTGTGAGTAGCCTGATTGTCCATTCCATGTATTTATTTAACTAGGCAAGTCAGTTAAGAACCAATTCTTATTTACAGTGACGGCCTACACCGGCCAAACCTGGACGACGCTGGGCCAATTGTGCACCGCCCTATGGGACTCCAAATCACAGCCGGTTGTGATACAGCCTTGATTCAAAAAGGGTGTCTGTAGTGACGCCTCAAGCACTGAGATGCTGTGCCTTAGACTGCTGCGCCACTTGGGAGCATTTTACTTCGACCGGTCCTGTTTTTAGGATACACTACATGACCAAGAGTATATGGACACCTGCTCATCAAACATCTCATTCCAAAATCATGGACATTAATATGGGGTTGGTCCCCCCTTTGCTGCTATAACAGCATCCACTCTTCTGGGAAGGCTTTCCACTAGATGTTGGAACATTGCTGCGGGGACTTGCTTCCATTCAGCCACAAGAGCATTAGCGAGGTCAAGCACTGATGTTGGGTGATTAGGCTTGGCTCACAGTCTGCATTCCAATTCATCCCAAAGGTGTTCGATGGGGTGGAGATCAGTCAAGTTATTCCACACCGATCTCGACAAACCATTTCTGCATGGACCTCACTTTGTGCACAGGAGCATTGTCATGCTGAAACAGGAAAGGGCCTTCCTCAAACTGTTGCCACAAAGTTGGAAGTACAGAATTGTCCAGAAAGTCATTGTATGTTATAGCATTAAGCTGTACCTTCACTGGAACTAAGGGGCCATGCCATCATGAAAAACAGCCCCGGACCATTATTTCTCCACCAAACTTGACAGTTGGCACAATGCATTCCGGCAAGTAGCATTCTCCTGGCATACGCCAAATCCAGATTTGTCCGTTGGCCTGCCAGATTGTGAAGCGTGATTCATCACTCCAGGGAACTCGTTTCCACTGCTCCAGAGTCCAATGGTGGCGAGCTTTACACCACTCCAGCCGATGCACGGCCATAGAAACCCATTTCATGAAGCTCCCGACAAAGTTATTGTGCTGACATTGCTTCCAGAGGCAGTTTGGAACTCGGTAGTTAGTATTGCAACCAAGGACAGACAATTTTTACACGCTACTCGCTGGTCCCGTTCTCTGAGCTTCTGTGGCATACCACTTTGGGGCTAAGCCGTTGTTGCTCCTAGACGTTTCCACTTCACAATAACAGCACTTACAGATGACCAGGACAGCTCTAGCAGGGCAGAAATTTGACAAACTAACTTGTTGGAAAGGTGGCAACCTATGACAGTGACACATTGAAAGTCATAGATCTTCACGAAGGCCATTCTACTGCCAATGTTTGTCTATGAAGACTGCATGGCTGTGTGCTCGATTTTATACACTGGTGTGGCTAAAGTTGGCAAATCCACTAATTTGAAGGGGTGTCCACATGCTTTTGTATATATAGTGTATGTTTGTTAACATGTCGGTGCATTTTTTTATTTGATTGGGCGACCATTTAGGTTAGGCTATTTGATCTGAGAAGTTAGGTAAAAAGTATCTGTCTCATTATATTGTCATAGATTTTATCTCCAGCCTGTAGACTAGTGAAAAGGCCACATACTCTTTCTACTATACCCTATATCTGCTACATGATTTACCTTAGATTATTTTTCAGACTAAATGTTGGAGTGCCGCAGCGATTCATATCTCCAACAGTACCCCGGAGAGGCGTGCTTGGAATCGACAAGATAAATATTTTGCGCCCCTGCCTTTAACAAGTGGGCACAGCTTATCATAGGGCGCCATCAGCGCTCACCTAAAAAGCCCATATGCCACTGGTTGAGAGAAATTGTCATTGTATTTGGGCAGAATTATGTGAGGTTTTCTGTGTTGTTGGAGATGGGTCTTTGTCAGTTTAGCTCAGAAAATGCCGACCGTGTCAATCTGCCGCCATGTGCAGCCACCTAATCCTGCCTCATAAGTGGGCCAGCCTTGGGTAGTCCAAGGCAGCAGCACAGCCCTCAAGCAACAGCCTGCCTGCTTCCTCTGAGTCTGAGTGCTCACTGCATAAGGGGGAGATGAGGAAGAGAGACTGAGTGAGGGAGGGAAGGAGAGACCGAGAAAACCCTACTAAATTAGTGATCAGGCTTGCCCCGCTTGTATCTTTGATGAGTGAGATCATGTTTGGCCACTCACATGATGCCAACGCCACAGCGACTGCAGTGAGGGCTGCTTGGAGGGAGAGGGCCGATAGAGGAATAGCAGATGTATAGTGTCTTGCGACGTTTTCCGTTTTGTCCCCTCCATCACCAGACGATTGACTAGTTGGGAAATGTTGCGTAAACATCTCAGTTACAGGAACACCACCTCCACAATAAGTACATCACATAACAGCAAAAAGGACAATGTCGATATGCAGGCCTTTGTGTTACTCAGAGGAGAGATGGTTCATTCGATCAATATCTTTACAGGACCTGAAAAGACGGAGCATTCATTGAGAGAAATCATGTTCATGTTGGCACATCAGAAGCCTTCTAAGTGCATAGAACATACACAGAATATTTATTTTAAGCATAGTGTTCACTCCCAGGCGGTTAGGAGGAAGTCTAAGATAGAGCTTGGAGAATATGGGCCATTAGAACAAGACAATTGATAGCTAAAACATTGAAAACAGTAGTTTCAAGGTTAACACAAAAGTGAACTGGTGCACACTAATGTTGTCATGATAATTGAGTCAATTTATCGTGATAGATATTTATTTTTTTAGGGCCTATAGTAGTTTGGTACACATCCCTCAGTGTATTTCTCTGTACGTGGAGTTCACTCTCACGCGGTTAGGCGGAAATCTCTGCCAGCTCTCCTCTCCTGGTGGAAAGTGACCCTGGCTCCCCTGGGGACTGTGTGTGTGTGTGTGTGTGTGTGTGTGTGTGTGTGTGTGTGTGTGTGTGTGTGTGTGTGTGTGTGTGTGTGTGTGTGTGTGTGTGTGTGTGTCTATCTTAAGCCACTTCCATCATGTCTGGTCACTCGTGCTCTTCTATCCACAGCACTTAAATCTGGTATCCACACCTCTGGGCCATCCAATATCCTGTATTTCCTGTTCCTACTGCACAGGACGGAAGCTTTGGTGCTGGCAGATTCTTAGTGATTCTTGTTTACACGGTAGCATGACAAAAGAAAACAAATTGTATTACATCATATTGCCATTTGCTCTGGACTAATTTCACACCTGCCTACTTCATGTAGTTCAGTTGATGTGATTTCAATTGAACGCAAATTCAGTTGACACTCAAGGTACACTCCCATTGTCTCAGCCACTAACCCAGAGAGGAGGCGGAGTGAGATGACAGACAGGCAGGCGAGGGACACAGCAGAGCAGTGGAAAAACATGAATGCACCATTTGCCTTTGAGTCATCCCCAACACACACACACACTGGGCTTCCGAGTGGCACAGCAGAAACCCTGGTTCAAATCCAGACTATCACAACCGGCCGTGATTGGGAATCCCATAGGGCGGCGCACAGTTGGCCCAGGGTCATCCGGGTTTGGCCGGTGTAGGCCGTCACTGTCAATAAGAATATGTTCTTAACTGACTTGCCTAGTTAAATAAAAAAATCTCACATTCAGAAAGTATTCAGACCCCTTGACTTTAAAACATTGGTTTGTTACAGCCTTATTCTAAAATGGATTACACACAGTTGAAGTTGGAAGTTTACATACACCTTAGCCAAATACATTTAAACTCAGTTTCACAATTCCTGACATTTAATCCTAGTAAAAATTCCCTGTCTTAGGTCAGTTAGGATCACCACTTTATTTTAAGAATGTGAAATGTCCGAAAAATAGGAAAGAGAATGATTTATTTCAGATTTTATTTCTTTCATCACATTCCCAGTGGGTCAGACGCTTACATACACTCAATTAGTATTTGGTAACATTGCCTTTAAATTGTTTAACTTGGGTCAACCGTTTCAGGTAGCCTTCCACAAGCTTCCCACAATAAGTTGGGTGAATGTTGTCCTATTCCTCCTGACAAAGCTGGTGTAACTGAGTCAGGTTTATAGGCCTCCTTGCTCGCACACACTTGTTCAGTTCTGCCTACAAATTTTCTATATGATTAAGGTCAGGGCTTTGTGATGGCCACTCCAATACCTTGACTTTGTTGTCCTTAAGCCATTTTGCCACATCTTTGGAAGTATGCTTGGGGTCATTGTCCATTTGGAAGACCCATTTGCGAACAAGCTTTAACTTCCTGACTGATGTCTTGAGATGTTGCGTCAATATATCCACATAATTGTCCTGCCTCGTGATGCCATCTATTTTGTGAAGTGCACCAGTCCCTCCTGCAGCAAAGCACCCCCACAACATGATGCTGCCACCCCAGTGCTTCACGGTTGGGATCTTCGGCTTGCAAGCCACCCCCGTTTTCCTCCAAACATAATGATGGTCATTATGGCCAAACGGTTCCATTTTTGTTTCATCAGACCAGAGGACATTTCTCCAAAAAGTACAATCTTTGTCCCCATGTGCAGTTGCAAACCATAGTCTGGCTTTATGGCGTTTTTGAAGCAGTGGCTTCTTCCTTGATGAGCGGCCTTTCAGGTTATGTCGATATAGGACTGGTTTTAATGTGGATATAGATACTTTTGTACCCGTTTCCTCCAGCATCTTCACAAGGTCCTTTGCTGTTGTTCTGGGATTGATTTGCACTTTTCACACCAAAGTACATTCATCTCTAGGAGACAGAAAAGCGTCTCCTTCCTGAGCGGTATGACGGCTGCGTGGTCCCATGGTGTTTATACTTGCGTACTATTGTTTGTACAGATGAATGTGGTACCTTCAGGCGTTTGGAAATTGCTCCCAAGGATGAACCAGACTTGTGGAGGTCTACAATTTTTTGCTGAGGTCTTGGCTAATTTCTTTTGATTTTCCCATAATGTCAAGCAAAGAGGCACTGAGTTTGAAGGTAGGCCTAGAAATACATCCACAGGTACACCTCCAATTGACTCAAATGATGTCAATTAGCCTATCAGAAGCTTCTAAAGCCATGACATCCTTTTCTGTCATTTTCCAAGCTGTTTAAAAGGCACAGTCAATTTAGTGTATTAAACTTCTGGCCTACTGGAATTGTGATACAGTGAATTATAAGTGAAATAATCTGTCTGTTAATAATTGTTGGAAAAATGACTTGTGTCATGCACAAAGTAGATGTCCTAACCGACTTGCAAACACTATAGTTTGTTAACAAAAAATTTGTGGAGTGGTTGAAAAACGAGTTTTAATGACTCCAACATAAGTGTAAATCCGACTTCAACTGTACATACATACATACTTATTTTTTCCCCTCAATCTGAGCGCTTTGGGGCAGGTTTTCATCAAGGATCTCTGTACTTTGCTCCGTTCATCTTTCCCTCGATCCTGACTAGTCTCCGAGACCCTGCCGCTGAAATACATCCCCACAGCCTGATGCTTCCACCGCCATGCGTCACCGTAGGGATGGTACCAGGTTTTCTCCAGACATGACACTTGGCATTCACGCCAAAGAGTCACATCTTGGTTTCATCAGACCTGAGAATCTTGTTTCTCATGGTCTGAGAGTCCTTTAGGTGCCTTTTGGCAAACTCCAAGTGGGCTGTCATGTGCCTTTTACAGTGGAGTGGCTTCCATCTGGCCTCTACCATAAAGGCCTGATTTGTGGAGTACTGCAGAGATGTTTGTCCTTCTGGAAGGTTCTCCCATCTTCACAGAGGAACTCTGGAGCTCTGTGAGTGACCATCGGGCTCTTAGTCACCTCCCTCACCAAGGCCCTTCTCCCCTGATTGCTCAGTTTGGCCGGGCAGCCAGCTCTAGGAAGAGTCTTGGTGGTTCCAAACTTCTTCCATTTAAGAATGATGGAGGCCACTGTGTTCTTGGGGACCTTCAATGCTGCAGAAATGTTTGGGTACCCTTCCACAGAGGTGTGCCTCGACACAATCCTGTCTCGGAGCTCTACGGACGATTCCTTCGACCTCAATGCTTTGTTTTTGCTCTGACATGCACTGTCAACTGTGGGACCTTATATAGACAGGTGTGTGCTTTTCCAAATCAATTAAATTTACCACAGGTGGACTCCAAGTTGTAGAAACATCTTAAGGATGATCAATGGAAACAGGATGCACCTGAGCTCAATTTCGAGTCTCAAAACAAACAGTCTGAATACTAATGTAAATAAAGATTCTGTTTTTATTTTTAATAAATTAGCTAAAATTTCTAAAAACCTGTATTCACGTCGTCATAATGGGGTATTATGTAGATTGATGAGGAAAACATTTAATAACATTTAGAATAAGGCTGTAACGTAACAAAAATGTGGAAAAAGTCAGTCTGAATACTTTACGAATGCACTGTATGTGGTAACACGTTTTATGCCAATAAAGCCATTTGAATTGAGAGAACGAGAAGAGGGCAAGAGGGAGAATGAGAAAAAGAGCCAGAGAACAAAGGGGAAGAGAACAGGCAATTAAGTAGAAAGCAATGAGAATCTACAGGAATTGAGTCATGTCAAAGTGCGTCACAATTTACCCCATAGATTTACGCACGGAAGCATACATAACATTGCCATGTAGCCTCATCGGCATAGGCACACTGTACCCCGCCACACACTTATGAAAGCCTACATACACACACACACAAAAGTCTCCAAGACATAAACACATGCATACGCACAAACAGCCTATAACATATAAAAGCATACTCACACAGACGGAATCACCCTGAAATAATGACTGGCAGTGGGTAAAGACCCCCTCCAAGCAGAATTCAGCCCCTCCCTCCCTCACTACGCTTGTTAAGGAAGCAACATTAGGAAACACTAACCCAGGGCAGGAAGATACTGTGTGGGTTTGGAGGATATCTAGTAGTCCTCCCCGGTGATGGGAGCTGACAGGGAAGGACCAGGGGGTGAACCACCCTAGTCCTTTCATTCAGTACAGGCCTCTGTTAGCTAACAGAGTGTGTGTGTGTGTGTGTGTGTGTGTGTGTGTGTGTGTGTGTGTGTGTGTGTGTGTGTGTGTGTGTGTGTTAGTCTGGGAGATGCCCCGAGATGCTTTACTCTCGCTGCTTCACTTTCTCTCCCTCTCTCTGCTGGCAGGCACGGGCATCCACTCAGCGACGCTCTGGCGACTCACACAGGAAGCCAAGCCAACCTCACACAGAGAGAGAGGAAGCCAGACAGAGCAAGCCAGACAGAGAGCGAGCAAGACAGAGAGCGAGCCAGAGCGAACAAGCGAGCGAGACAGAGAGCGAGCCAGAGCGAACAAGCGAGCGACACACAGAGCGAGAGAGACAGAGAGCGAGCCAGAGCGAACAAGCGAGCGACACACAGAGCGAACAAGCGAGCGACAGAGACAGAGAGCGCGAGCGCCAGAGACAGAGAGCGCGAGCGCGAGCGCCAGAGACAGAGAGCGCGAGCGCCAGAGACAGAGAGCGCGAGCGCGAGCGCCAGAGACAGAGAGCGCGAGCGCGAGCGCCAGAGACAGAGAGCGCGAGCGCCAGAGACAGAGACAGAGAGCGCCAGAGACAGAGAGCGCCAGAGACAGAGACAGAGAGCGCCAGAGAGCGCGAGCGCCAGAGACAGAGAGCGCCAGAGACAGAGAGCGCCAGAGACAGAGAGCGCGAGCGCCAGAGACAGAGAGCGCGAGCGCCAGAGACAGAGAGCGCGAGCGCCAGAGACAGAGAGCGCGAGCGCCAGAGACAGAGAGCGCGAGCGCCAGAGACAGAGAGCGCCAGAGAGAGACAGAGACAGACAGAGCGCCAGAGACAGACAGAGCCAGACAGAGCGCCAGAGCCAGACAGAGCGCGAGCGCCAGACAGAGCGCCAGAGCCAGACAGAGCGCGAGCGCCAGAGCCAGACAGAGCGCGAGCGCCAGAGCCAGACAGAGCGCGAGCGCCAGAGCCAGACAGAGCGCGAGCGCCAGAGCCAGACAGAGCGCGAGCGACAGAGCCAGACAGAGCGCGAGCGACAGAGCCAGACAGAGCGCGAGCGACAGAGCCAGACAGAACGCGAGCGACAGAGCCAGACAGAGCGCGAGCGACAGAGCCAGACAGAGCGCGAGCGACAGAGCCAGACAGAGCGCGAGCGACAGAGCCAGACAGAGCGCGAGCGACAGAGCCAGACAGAGCGCGAGCGACAGAGCCAGACAGAGCGCGAGCGACAGAGCCAGACAGAGCGCGACAGAGCCAGACAGAGAGCGACAGAGCCAGACAGAGAGCGACAGAGCCAGACAGAGAGCGACAGAGCCAGACAGAGAGGAAAAGGAGGATAGTACATGCAGCCAGACAGTACTTTTTAGATAAGAAGAAGAGAGAGAAGCTCTTTGCTGCCTACATGGCTGAATGGGATCTGCATATTCAGTAGGCATGTTGTTCCCACATCATGTACTGTGATAACATTAACTCAACACACCATCTACAAAGATGCTGGATGCTACCAACAATGCCATGTCAAACTGTGTCTGTCCGCAGCGCACCCATTTAGGCCTATCTGACATGAATGAGCACATGAACAAACTCATGAATGAATAAACTACATATTACTTTGTTCTTCTACAACCACAGAGAAGCCCAAGCTGCCTACAGTACAGTGTTGCTCTGTTTGTCAACCAAAAATAGCTCCCTGGTATTGTGAATGCCTTTGAGTGCATTGTGGGTCAGGACACTGCAACAGAGCACACACAGAGAAGGTGTTGATAATGCTGTTGTCACCAATGACACAATTAAACACTGGTCTGTATCACCACCTGGTGGACTATACATGTTACACATCATGAAGTCTACCCGGGAAACTCAGACAGCGCACCATTACACACACACACACACACATTCTGGTGGTCAGTCCAAGGACATGTTCATTAGGGCACACAGTAAGGGAAAATTAAAACTGCTTCTTATTGGAAAAGACCCCGTTTCACTCAGTTTTGGAGCGTTTCCTTTTGTTTCATGCCTACTGAAGATGAGCTCAGTTATAGCCAGATGAAAAGGACATCTGACTGTGCTGATTGGCTGTGAGGGAGAGAGTGCTGGTGGGTAGAAGGGTTCTTACCGTAGTGGCTGTGTAGAGGGCCTGGCCCACCTCTATGACCGCTGGGGCAGTGGTCTGGGTGTCTGCCACCATGGGACTGATCTATGGGGAGGGAGGAGAACAATGGTGTGAAGCATTAGGAATACAAACACCACCTGTATGCATTATGGATGCATTTATAGGAACAGGAATTTTACATTGGCTGAATCAAATGTGAAGTCAGTGGGAAGATGATTGTGTTTATTCATGTGCTGTTATGTCTGTTGCCCTCTGACCTCTATAGCCCCAGACTGGGCGGAGTGGAGGTGAGGTCCTCGGGGGTAGATGTCTGTCAGGTGAGGAGGGGGGTCGGGGGTGACCCGCTGGCTGTGTTTGCTCAGGACCTCACGGTAGTCAAAAGAATCAAAGTTGGTCTTCCACATTAAAACCTGGGGGCGGTAGGTAGCCTCGCGGTTAAGAGCGTTGGAAGGTCGTTGAGCCAAAAGGTCGCTGGTTCTAATCCCCAAGCAGACTAGGTTAAAAATATGCTGATGTGCCCTTGAGCAAGGAACTTAACCCTGATTGTTCCTGTAAATGGCTCTGCTAAATGACAAATGTAACTGTTGATAGATGTGAGCCATTAGGGCAGGGAACCAGCTCATCATTGCAAATAAGTCGATTTTTTATTTAACTAAGTCAGATAAGAACAAATTCTTATTTACAATGACAGCCTACCCCGGCCAAACCCTCCTCTAACCCGGACGATGGGAGAATATGGTAGTCAGTCCGGAGCATACAGAGATCTACTACCTGCATTTTTCCAATAAGAACACTGATCAGATTTAGATTTTATGTAGAAAAATATTTTGCTGGTCTTCCTTACTGAGCTATCTGCTTCCCTTCATACCATGAACACACAGTTAGTCCACCCACCTGAGCATCACAACCCCCTGAGGCGAAGAAGTCTCCTCCCCTGGAGAAGGCCACAGTCAGGACAGGACCCTAAGAGTCAAAACAACTAGACCCCTTCAAAATCACAGACACTACAACATAAGACTAGAGATCATGATAGCTCATTGCTTCAGATGTTCAGATCATAGAATTGAATTACTAATAATAATAAAATAATCTAGCAATTCTATTTCTATAGTCCAGATGGGTATGTCTATAGAAATGTTTGTGATCATACGCACGTCCTTAGGTTCTGGGCTAATAAACAATGCCAGTAAAGAACAGGAAGACTTGCACACCGTTTACGCTCCCAATTCACTGCTTTACTGACTACGTTTCCAAAGCGGATCTTCGTCAGGTCGAGTGCTCACGTCCCACCTCACATGACCATTAAACACACGACACATGGTGGGTGTGGAAACAATTCACTTTAATTAAATCACTGATGCACATAAAGGATTGGTCATAAACAATTATATTTGGCATCATTCCGTGTTCCACAAAAAACGTGGTATACTGGATCAAGTGTATTTGTGGTCTATGCTATGTAGGAAAAACAAAATAAGCTCTGAAAACAAGGATAGCAAAACAAGGAGTAAAAACAGGAATAGAGGTCGACCGATTATGATTTCTCAACACCGATACCGATTGGAGGTCCAAAAAAAGCCGATACCGATTAATCGGACGATTTTTATATATATATATATGCAATAATGACAATTACAACAATACTGACTGAACAATGAACACTTATTTTAACTTAATATATCAATAAAATCTATTTAGTCTCAAATAAATAACGAAACATGTTGAATTTGGTTTAAATAATGCAAAAACAAAGTGTTGGAGAAGAAAGTAAAAGTGCAATATGTGCCATGTAAGAAAGCTAACGTTTAAGTTCCTTGCTCAGAACATGAGAACATATGAAAGCTGGTGGTTCCTTTTAACATGAGTCTTCAATATTCCCAGGAAGGAAGTTTTAGGTTGTATTATTATAGGACTATTTCTCTCTATACCATTTGTATTTTATATACCTTTGCCTATTGGATGTTCTAATAGGTACTGCCTGTATTGCCAGCCTAATCTCGGGAGTTGATAGGCTTGAAGTCATAAACAGCGCAATGCTTGAAGCATTGCGAAGAGCTGCTGTCAAACGCAGTAAAGTGCTGTTTGAATGAATGCTTACTAGCCTGCTGCTGCCTACCACCGCTCAGTCAGACTGCTCTATCAAATCATACAGTTAATTATAATAACACAAAGAAATACGAGCCGTAGGTCATTAATATGGTCAAATCCGGAAACTATCATTTCGAAAATAAACATTTATTCTTTCAGTGAAATACGGAACCGTTCCGTATTTTATCTAACGGGTGGCATACATAAGTCTAAATATTGCTGTTACATTGCACAACCTTCAACGTTATGTCATAATTACGTAAAATTCTGGCAAATTAGTTCGCAACGAACCAGGCGGCCCAAACTGTTGCATATACCCTGACTCTGTTGCACAGAACGCAAGAGAAGAGACACAATTTCCCTAGTTTAATAATCGCCTGCTAACATACATTTCTTTTAACTAAATATGCAGGTTTAAAAAATATACTTCTGTGTATTGATTTTAAGAAAGGCATTGATGTTTATGGTTAGGTACATTTGTGCAACGATTGTGCTTTTTTCGCAAATGCGCTTTTGTTTAATCATCCCCCGTTTGGCGAAGTTGGCTGTCTTTGTTAGGAAGAAATGGTCGTCACATAGTTCGCAACGAGCCAGGCGGCCCAAACTGCTGCATATACCCTGACTCTGTTGCACAGAACGCAAGAGAAGTGACACAATTTCCCTAATTAAAAGAAATTCATGTTAGCAGGCAATATTAACTAAATATGCAGGTTTAAAAATATATACTTGTGTATTGATTTTAAGAAAAGCGTTGATGTTTATGGTTAGGTACACATTGGTGCAACGACAGTGCTTTTTTCGCGAACGCGCTTGTTAAATCACCCGTTTGGCGAAGTAGGCTGTGACTCGATAAATTAACAGGCACCGCATTGATTATATGCAACGCAGGACAAGCTAGATAAACTAGTAATATCAACCATGTGTAGTTAACTAGTGATCATGTTAAGATTGATTGTTTTTTATAAGATAAGTTTAATGCTAGCTAGCACCTTACATTGGCTCCTTGCTGCACTCGCATAACAGGTGGTCAGCCTGCCACGCAGTCTCCTCGTGGAGTGCAATGTAATAGGCCATAATCGGTCCAAAAATGCCGATTGTTATGAAAACTTGAAATCGGCCCAAATTAAATCGGCCATTTCGATTAATCGGTCGACCTCTAAACAAGACTCTTAAATAGAGAAAGCCTGTGCATAATCATGGAGGCTCATCACAACATCAGCTCTGAGAGCAGTACACTGGTATCGAGCTTCCAAGGTAATCTAGTTTTTTTTTTTCTTCTTTTTTTTACTGTTGCCTAGGTTTAAACTTGGACCCATATGACCATATGTACCTGTGTGATTAATTATAGATTGACTATGTGCAAAAGTGAATTGAATTGTTTCCACACCCACACTGCGTCATGTGCGTAATGGTCATGTGAGGTCAAAAACATATATTTGGGGATGTGAGCACTCAGTCTGTTTGACCTGATGAAGATCCGTTTCGGATCGAAACGTAGTGAATAAAGAGATGAATTGGGAGCATAAACAGTGTACGGGCCTTCTTGTTCTTTTCAGATGGGCGTGTCCACATACTGTAGCATAAAGAACAGCCTTAGCGTGGTCCTAAATGTGGCCTAAGCATTACCTTGTGTCCGTGGAGGGTGTAGATGAGGCGTCCCTCCAGCAGGTCCAGGATCTTCACTGTGCAGTCACTGGAGCCACTGATCAGATAGTTTCCAGACGGGTGGAAGGAAAAGCAATTGATCCCTGCACTGTGGACTGATACCAAAGACAGAGGTTTATGTGTGCAGACATTGAACGTGGCCTCTCTAATACAGGAAGATTGGTTGCCAGGTGTGTTTCTAGTAAAGTACACTCTAAAATAGAAAAAGATTGGGCAACCAGGCTGTCATTCAGTAGAATTCTTAAGCCTTTTAAAAGCTTGTTACCTTGGTAATGCTGGAGCAGTTTGTTTGTCCGTATGTCCCAGATCTTCAGCGTGTTGTCTGCTCCTGAGGATGCTATGCAGGTGCCACTGGTGTTGAAGTCTACAAATGTTGCTGATCTAGGAAGGTGGAGGGATATGGCTACTACTTATCAAAGGTGTCAATCATGTTAGGTGGTTCCAAATATAAAATGCAATACAACAGCACCACCATGTGGTCATGTAGAAAACCCTTGAAAGTGGTTAGACTCCCCTCCCCCCGACTGACAGTCATCGTGTTACATCAATATAAACTGACTTTATTTTATTACAAATGCCAAATAATACAATGACAGGTTTTCATATGGCCTTCATCAAATATATAAAATAAGTATCTTTCTTACCCTCCATACTCTGTGAAGCAGTTGATGCATTGTTTGGTGGAGGTGTCCCACAGCCGCACTGTGCGGTCGTCACCACAGGAGGCAATTAGACGGCCGTCAGGAGAAAACCTGAATGACAAAACAGTTATAGCGCAGACAGACCAACAATATTTGGACGCAGTTTTGATTAAGGAGAAAAAATGTCATCGAATCAGTTACATATCGGGATATTATTTGAGGGTATATTATATAGTTTGACAATATTGCAATATTAATTTTGCGCTAGTTGGCTGTACCTGCACCAAAACTCGCAGTATTTGTCCTTCATAGCTTGTTCTCCATCTTCTTAAATAAAGAACCAATATGTTTTCAGCACTTTTAAAACCATGACTGAGTATCGTGACTAGTTCTCATGGTTCTCTGTTGTCCCACTGCAGCAGACATACGGTGAGCAACATGTTTGGAACATCAAAAATGTGCAATCTGTTTCCCCCTTTAGGGACTGCAGGGTTCAAATCCCAGTGTGGCCACATTACTTGCAAAGTTACATACGTAGACTTTCTGGAAGGGATGTGCATCTTTCCCTTTCATGACGATTTGACGCATCTAGATACATGGGCTCCGATACCATACGTTTCAGTTTGAAACGATTCGTTGCGATTAGAGGAACAAATCGATGCAGATCTATCCAAGCTCACCTGTGTGTGTGTGTAAATTATATTTATGTATATGGTGTATGTAGGCACCTGAGCTGAGCCATAAAGGAAACTGGGGAGCTACTGTCAGGCTGCATCACCGCCTGATATGGCAACTGCACCGCCCTCCAGAGGGTGGTGCGGTCTGCACAACGCATCACCAGGGGCAAACTACCTGCCCTCCAGGACACCTATCGCACCCGATGTCACAGGAAGGCCAAACAGATCATCAAGGACAACAACCACCCGAGCCACTGCCTGTTCACCCCGCTATCATCCAGAAGGCGAGGTCAGTACAGGTGCATCAAAGCTGGGACCGAGAGACTGAAAAACAGGTACCATCTCAAGGCCATCAGACTGTTAAACAGCCATCATTAAACACAGAGAGGCTGCTAAAAACACTTCAGTGAACCGGAAATTCATAACGTTTGAGTTGATTTTCTGACCGATGAATGCTACATTTAGGTCAGTATGGGGTCCCGCAGACCGATGCGCTCACTCACATCTTGAACCGGGGACCGATGCAGATCGGTGAATTGTTATAGCCCTACTTTATTGTGTAAACCAACCACAAACACGCACACATACAGACAGTTGTTGGTTCAGTACCTGGCGCAGCGGACCCAGTTGGTGTGCTGGTTGAGTGAGTAGACAAAACGTTGTCTGTGGACACTCCACACCTTGACAGACTTGTCGTCTGACGCAGTCACTAGCCTCTGGCCGTCGTGAGAAAAGCTGACACTGCGTACTGTAGCCGTGTGGGCTTTGAACACCATCGACTCTCCTTTACTGAAGAACACACAGGAAAGAAAGAGACAAGTGCTCAGAGAGGGAAATATAGGTAACAAACATCTAAAAGCAATGCACTAAGGTGAATCTAGCAGGTAATGTTCAATGCTGTGCGAGGGGACATTAAAGTTAGGTAGGCACTAGCTACAGAATACAATATCTCAGGTTCAAATGTCAATGAAGTTGGCTAGTCTAGGCACTAGCTAAAGGTTGTTGCAATCTTAATGACAACTGTCAGAGACTGCATGAAAGGGGCATCTAAAGCCAGATGTGGGTGTGGTCCTCTGTAGCTCAGTTGGTAGAACATGGCTCTTGCAACACCAGGATAGTGAGTTTGATCCCCGGGATATCAGGTGCTTCTCTCTCCACTCACATGCTGGGCGTCCACAGCCGTACAGTCTTGTCCTGGGATGCAGAGACGACCAGATCTCCCACAGGGGAGAACTGGACCCCTGTGATGACATCTTTGTGTCCAAAAAAACGGAACGCCCTGGCCTTAGGGTTCAGATTCCAAATCATCAGGGTCTTATCTGCAGACCCTGAGGCTGAGAGGAACATGGATGGAGACACAATGAACATGATGAGATAAGAATAGAAAAATCAATACACAAGTATATATTTTTAAACCTGCATATTTAGCTAAAAGAAATCCAGGTTAGCAGGCAATATTAACCAGGTGAAATTGTGTCATTTCTCTTGCGTTCATTGCACGCAGAGTCAGGGTATATGCAACAGTTTGGGCTGCCTGGCTCTTTGCGAACTAATTTGCCAGAACTTTACGTAATTATGACAACATTGAAGGTTGTGCAATGTAACAGGAATATTTAGACTCATGGATGCCACCCGTTAGATAAAATACGGAACGGAATAAACGTTTTGTTTTCGAGGTGATAGTTTCCGGATTAGTCAAAGGTATATGGTTTAGAGAGAAATAGTCGACGCGTTATAATTCCTGTAATAACTTGCGGCTGAATTTGAAAGGGGTTCCTTCGTTATTTTACCGTTCATGTCTTCCATAGAGAATGTCTTGATCTACTTCAAATAAGGTCTGTTTCGTGCAGGCTTAAACCGCCTCGACGTTTTGATACCCGTGTAAATCTCACTAGGATAAGGTAACGTTTGTCAACATATTTTCATAAATCCACTCTACAAAAAAATGTATCTTGGCTTATATTTAGCCAATATTGATCAGAGTTACTGTCACGTTCCTGACCTGTTTTATGTTATTTTTGTATGTGTTTAGTTGGTCAGGGCGTGAGTTGGGGTGGGCATTCTATGTTTTGTGTTTCTATGTTTAGGTCACTTGTAATTAGCCTTATATGGTTCTCAATCAGGGACAGGTGTTTGACGTTTTCCTCTGATTGAGAACCATATATAGGTTGGCTGTTCACACTGTTTGTTTGTGGGTGATTGTCTTCCGTGTCTGTGTATGTTGCACCACACGGGACTGTTTTCGGTTCGTTTGATGTAGTCTGTTCCTGTTCGTGAGTTCTTTGTGTCTTTATGTAAGTTCCATGTTCAGGTTTCGTCTACGTCGTTTTCTTATTTTGTAGTTTGTTGAAGTGTTTTCGGTTTTCGTCTGTACTTTAATAAACTTAATTATGTATTCACAACCCGCTGCATTTTGGTCCTCCGATCCTTCTCTCCTCTCCTCGTCCGAGGAAGATCTAGACACCCGTTACAGTTACCTTGTCCTATGGATATCTACACAGTTATAAAATTGGCACGGTGATGTAAGCCTACACAAAACACAGACCTTATTTTAAGTGAATCTAAAAAATATCCTATGGAATAAATGAAGGAACCGCTTTTCAGATTTTGCTAGGTGTCATGGGAATTATGACTCGCACTTTGGTTGTCAATTCTTACCATGCCCATTATTAAAATAGGATTTCCTGCATATAGAAATTAAAGTTTTTGTTTTCAACATTCATCACAGGTAACTTAAACTCTATTTGTATTCAAACAGTTGAGAGTATTTGTCTCCTAAGCAGACTCTTCAGTATCATTGTCACTTCAGAGCTGTGTGCGTGTGTGTATTTATGTATTATATTAAGTTAAAATAAGTGTTCATTGTTCATTCAGTATTGTTGCAATTGTCATTATTACAAAAATGTGTGTGTATATGATTTTTTTATTAATCGGACGATTAATCGGTATCGGCCTTTTTTGTCCTCCAATAATCGGTATCGGCATTGAAAAATCATAATCGGTCGACCTCTAATCTATACCCAGCTGTTTGTGTTTGGAATTGAAGTCTGCACAGGTGACAGCATCTTTGTGGCCCTTGAAGTGTCGCTCGAGGGTGGGGTCCTCCTGCAATGACAGAGTTCACCACAGGGTCAGGTATGGCTGGCATGCCAAAGTTGCCAAGTATGAGAAAACATTGAATGCCATACTATACCACTAAAATTGTGTTAGCTAAATTTACTAGTTAGGTTGAGTTAGGTTGCATGATTTAGGTTTAGGGAAACTACTTCGAATGTGACTTAACTTTAATTAGCTATGCATTACAGACAATCAGTATTCTTTCGAAATGGTAGCCAAATTAATTAGCTACTGCAAGTAACTTTAAGTAATTTCTATTTAAAGCTCTGGATAAAACTCGGCTGATATGACAATACTGCCTATCCAACAACCAAGATAAGATACTAGACAGCTAGTTAAATCCTATTAGCTAACTACCTTTCAGATAACTAGCTAGCATGCTCATCGGAAGGACAGTCAAGCTTTAGTTAGCTCGCACCACCGATATAATACCAAAGTAAGCAGCACACTTACCATAACTGATGCCATTTAATGCATTGATTACGATAATCCTTACATTTGCGGTGCATTTGCTTTTTGAAAGATTAGCGGGGAAAGTTGGTGCGTCCAACTCATGACTTCCATCTGTCTGCCAGTCAAAGTGAAAAACATAGTGCACGCCCACTTTCTCAGACTTTGCTAGTCGAGCGCCGATACGCTAATCAGCCAATTTTTATCAAAATACAAACACGAGTTTGGCTCATGCAGTTAACCTTAATCAGTTCCACAGAAGCCTTGGTTAAATCAGTTAAATATGAATGAAGTGGTCGTTGTTGTTAGTTAATTGCTACTAGCAACCACTGAGCTGTAATAAGAACTAGCAACTCTAGATTTAGGAGAGAAGAAAAAGAAACAACCAGGGAGGAGCTAAACGTATTCTGCTGCTAAGCAACTACATCAAACTGTGGAACGGTAGAAACCGACATCGTTAAAACAGCGTCATTGATTGGTCAATGATCGCTCTCGGCTCAATCAGCGCCAAGTTTGTTAAACTTGGAACTTTGTGTTTGGTGTTTCTCTATTCGCTTTGAAAATATGTCGACCAAGAGCAGTATCGGCAACACGGAGGTAAATATAGCTAGCTATAGTTTTAGCGAGTTGTACATGTAACAGCCCAGGTTGGTGGGTGTCAATGGTGCTGTTAGCTATCAAGGCATTGCCAAGCCAACAGTGTTTCTGTTGAGCAGAAACGTTAACCCCTTCTGCTGTTTGTAACCATATTAGCTAGTTAAATTAGTTGATTGAGGAAAAAGTTACGTAACTATTTTTGCCATCATAGCTAGTTAACGTTAGATATTCGTCAACAAATTAGCTAACTACTGTAGCTAGCTAACGTTAGCATGTTAGACTTCCAAAACGTGTCTTTTTAATTAGCTAATGTTAGCTAGTTTCCTGAGTTGACTTGACAGACACCTTTCATAAACATGTACTAAACATGGAAGGGTATGACCACGGATAAAACAAGGAATATTTGGTATGACTGACAAAACAGTTCAGCTGCTGAAAGGGCTGCTTTGTCCAGAGGCAGACATTGCTAACTAGAGTTAGCTAGGCCTTTATGCAGGCTCACTGGAGAAATCCTATCTCCATGGGTAATGTAATGTGCTTAATGTTTTCTACAGCTTGGTAAAACAGGAAGTAGCTACCATGACAACACAGCAAATTACAAATGTTTGTGTATTCCCCATCTCACAGTACATGAAAAGGAGAATACCTCAGAACCCCAAATATCAACATGTGAGGACAAGGCTAGACACAGGTATTATTCCACAACTCAGGTTATTCAAGTGTTATAGCATTGGCTACCAGTGCCAAAGGACTCGGAGATGCATCATACTTATTGACATTTATCAGTAGATCGTATTGATGTATACATAACATTATCTTCAATGTTGTGAAACCTGTTGTCATTTGAAAGGATGCAGCCTGACGAAGTATGTGGAGAGGCTGGAGGAGATAAAGAAAAGTAAGTTACATTTCATGACAGACTTTTGAGATTGGGTCAGGGTGGTTAAGAAATCTTAACTCCCGAGTGGTGCAGCGGTCTAAGGCACTGCATCGCAGTACTAGAGGCGTCATTACAGACCCTGGTTCGATCCCGAGTTGTATCACAACCGGCTGTGATCGGGAGTCCCATAGGGCGGCGCACAATTGGCCCAGCGTTGTCCGAGTTAGGGGAGGGTTTGGCCGGGGTAGGCCGTCATTGTAAATAAGAATTTGTTCTTAACTGACTTGCCTAGTTAAATAAAATGTACAATTACAAGGGAGTTGAGTGGCGACAAGTGTGGGCGGACTGGAGCTCCAACTACATCGAGTCGCTGTCAGTCGATACTTGTAAACATTTAAAATCTTACCGTGTACCTATGTTTCTCCTGAGTAAAGTCAGGCCTTTCTTTGTTTCTGGAAATCCATACTTTTTTATCCGAAGTTTTGGTGCCATTTTAGAGCAACGGAAATGTTGAAACAGGCGATGGTTGTATATCACTAGTTTTATAAAAAAAGTTTGCATTTCAGCAAACCAAGAAAGGCCCGACTTTACACAAAACAAACATAGGTACACTGTAAGTGTTTAAGATTTTACAAGTATCGACTGACAGCTACTCGACGTAGTCAGAGCTCCAGTCCGCCCACATCTTCGCCATTCAACTCCCCACTGGGCAAAATCTGTTTGTGTTTCTATGTCGTTTCAACAAAAAAATTCAATGTCATGATGTTGAATCAACATGGAAACTGATTTGGATTTGCAAAAAGTAATCAACTTAAGGGAGTTGTCTTTTTTACAGCCAACTTTTAACCTAAATCCAATGACACGGTGAAATGTTTAGTTAATTTTACGTTTAATTCAAGTTCGTTGACAACTCAATCAAATGTTAATCAAAACTAGACATTGAAATGATTTCTTTGTCCAGTGGGTCTCTTGAGAGGTGAGATTTCTCAACAAGGCCCAGGGGGCCTCATTAGGATTGTATTGGCTGAAATCTACAACATGACTGTCACAATTAGTATTTAGCTCCAGTTCAATATTTCCAAACAGGTGTACCTGCATTTTGTTCCTATTACTAAAACAAGGAGCAGTGGACAGTGTTAGACTACTTGAGTTGAGGGGGGGTGCAACTCAGCATTTTCTGTCTTTAAAGAACAGTTGTGGTCCACTATCACATTCTGTTTGGTGTTTTACTTCATGCACTTTCATGGGAAAACCGGAGAAGCCATGTACTGCTGATATTTTACAACCTGGTGACCAGGGCTATCTGAGAGAATAAGCACGTTGTCTGTTGTGGCCATTTTGTTTCTGGCTTTTCTGATTTCTCAGGGATAAGCAACACTGATTCCTTCATTCGGCAGTGGGCGATTGTGTTGTTCACAATAATTTCTCTGTCAGGGCTGATGTAGGAGGTATTAGGCTACATTGTGCGGGTGCCAACAGAGACAGTGGATGGTGTGATAGTCAGGTCACACTTTGGGTCACACTTTGGTCAATGCCAATGTTAAAAGAGGGCTGAGCAGCCAGTATTGAGCACAGGTGTCTTACCATCTCCCCCAGAGCTGTAATGTTATGGAGATGGGCACAGTGGAGTTGAGATTTAGTGATATGTTGGGACAAGGGGAGGATGAGCAAAGGATTGATGTGCATGACCCAGGTGAGATATACTGGTGAGGGGCCTGAGATTGACTTGGTACTCTTAGGATAGTTGTAAGAGAGAATACTGTTGAGGGGCCTGCGATTGACTTGGTACTTGTAGGATAGTTGTAAGAGAGAATACTGGTGAGGGGCCTGAGATTGACTTGGTACTTGTAGGATAGTTGTAAGCGAGAATACTGTTGAGGGGCCTGAGATTGACTTGGTACTTGTAGGATAGTTGTAAGAGAGAATACTGTTGAGGGGCCTGAGATTGACTTGGTACTTGTAGGATAGTTGTAAGAGAGAATACTGTTGAGGGGCCTGAGATTGACTTGGTACTTGTAGGATAGTTGTAAGAGAGAATACTGTTGAGGGGCCTGAGATTGACTTGGTACTTGTAGGATAGTTGTAAGAGAGAATACTGTTGAGGGGCCTGAGATTGACTTGGTACTTGTAGGATAGTTGTAAGAGAGAATACTGTTGAGGGGCCTGAGATTGACTTGGTACTTGTAGGATAGTTGTAAGAGAGAATACTGTTGAGGGGCCTGAGATTGACTTGGTACTTGTAGGATAGTTGTAAGAGAGAATACTGTTGAGGGGCCTGAGATTGACTTGGTACTTGTAGGATAGTTGTAAGAGAGAATACTGTTGAGGGGCCTGAGATTGACTTGGTACTTGTAGGATAGTTGTAAGAGAGAATACTGTTGAGGGGCCTGAGATTGACTTGGTACTTGTAGGATAGTTGTAAGAGAGAATACTGTTGAGGGGCCTGAGATTGACTTGGTACTTGTAGGATAGTTGTAAGAGAGAATACTGTTGAGGGGCCTGAGATTGACTTGGTACTTGTAGGATAGTTGTAAGAGAACATCTTCAGGGTTTCTCCATGTCTTTTGCTCTCATTATTTTGAGAGAAACTGAAAATGTATTTGATTAGATTACAGGTACAGAAAGGATGAACTCTTCAAAAGGCTTAAAGTTACAACATTTGCACAGTTGGTGAGTGAAACATTATTACGTCAGTGATGGCAAAGACATGTTTTTTATTCTCAGTTGCATCTGCTTTTTTGTTTTTGTGGAAGTAGCCTACATGTTATTCAATCACTCGTTTATCTTATCATTTTTTTTAAATCAGGTAATTCAGGTAGCATCGGTTTCGGACCTGAATGAAAGTGAGTGTGATGGCGAAACACCAAGGCTGGAAGGTAAGAAGATTTGTTTTTTTGACAAATAGGACACTATTGATGTTTTGTACCATTATCGATTTGATCTGGAGCCCCAGTTTACGTTTTAAATTAACTGAGAATTCCCATCAACTCTGAGTCAAATCAAAATGTTCTTGGTAAACAACAGGTGTAGACTAACAGTGAAATGCTTACTTACGTGTCCTTTTTCAACAATGCAGAGTTAAATATATAAAATGGAAATGGTGACACGAGGAATAAATACACAGTGAATAATGAGTAACATGGCTATATACAGGGAGTACTAGTACCAAGTCAATGTGCAAGGGTACGAGGTAATTGAGGTAGCTATGCGCATATATGTAGGGTTAAAATGACTAGGCAACAGGATAGATAATAGACAGTAGTAGCAGCGGGTAACCATTTGATTAGCTCTTTAGCAGTCTGGTTTAGCAGTCTGGTTTAGCAGTCTTATTTGGGGGTAGAAGCTGTTCGGGGTCCTTTGGGTTCCAGACTTGGTGCACTGGTACCGCTTGCCATGCGGTAGCAGAGAGAACAGTCTATGACTTGGGTGGCTGGAGTCTTTGACAATTTTTAGGACCTTTCTGCAGTTGCCTTAAACGTTGATTTTAATGAACATTGAGGCAGTACTGTAACTGTACAGCAACGTCTCTATGCTTTATTTCCACCTGAAGCTGACATGGAGCGTCTGTCTGAGCAGACCAACGGTTCCCCCCTGCCTACGCCCACACCCGCTCAGTTCTTCGACAACAACAATGACGCAGGGGACGCTGGCTACTCCCCCAGGTCGACACTTCAAAGGTAACTCCCAGCACCCCACTTTGAACAGCATTACACACACACCAGGATTTTCCATTTTCCCTACCAACGACACACACCTGTTCTCAATGACCTCCACTGATGTGTACTCTCACTCAAAGCCCACATACGTAACCACAACCCATAACCCCAGGCACAGCTGTATCCCTCTCAGCATTCAACCCACACATCTATCTGAATATCCCAGCAGACTTCTCTCCCCCTCGACAACCCTCCTTACCCCTTCATTGTGTACGATATTTGATAGCAGCTTTTTCCCTAGGGTCCAAGCTCCGTTGCCCCCTCACTAGAACAGAAGGTTGTAACTATCGCATCCCTGGGGACTCCCTAAAACCATGGCATTAGATCACCTTCACTGGCAAGCTAAACCTCCACAGCCTGGCTAAAGTGACAGAGCTGGGATTGTACAGAGTTGAGCTCGGTTCCATTTGGAATACTGTAACTGATGATTCAATGTCACAGACATTATAGAATGAAAGTTATGTCATTCTCACAATATTTTGAGTTGGAAGGTTTGGTGTTTTTTCGCATACAGAAAAAGTGTCCCTGACCCGTGTACACCCTGTCACTTTTGACTCTCACTACAGTGTAATAAGCGGGGTGGGAGAGCTGGATCTGGATAAGAACGGTCAGAAGACAGTGACTCTGACAACCGTGTCCAGCCCTCGGCTTCCAGATGGACCCTACCCAGACTGCCCCTACCTGCTGCTGGACGTCAGGGACAGAGAGCAGTACGACCAGTGTCACATCATCAGCGGTAGGGGGACCATAGAAGTACAATGAATAGAATTCTAATTCCAGACATAGAATGACTAGATTTCAGACACTAAATATAATTAATGGAATTCTGAGCCTTACCCCACCAGGGGCTTTTTAAATACATAGTATATCTGATCACATGAAAATGATAGCCATCATCAGGATTGCCATTTCATAATATCATCTTTAGAATTGAAATTATATTGGCCAGAACTTTGTAACCAGAGTAGCAAATGATGGCAGTAGTTATGAAACTTATAGGACTGGATATTAACTGTTTGTCCTTGATGGTATTATTTTTAGGGGGCTTTTCACCCCAATGTAATATTGTACGTATTTGTGACATCTCACATTTATTTTCCTCAGCATACAGTTACCCCATCGCAACCCTCTCAAGAACAATGAATCCCTACACCAAGGAGGTGCTGGATTATGTATCCTTCCACCAAAACAAATAACTGTATTATTATTCCATAACTCACATTACCAGGCCATCTGAAATGGGCCAAAACACACTAGTAAACTATCCATATACTGTACATGTTTGAATATCCATTTGTTTGCCTCACTGTTGTACTGTGATCCCATTAATCTTGACTTGATGTAGAAAAATGTTTCTGGTAAGATCATCATCGTATATGATGAGGATGAGAGGATAGCTGCCCAGGCAGCCACTGCCATGTGTGAGCGGGGCTTCCAGAACCTCTTCATGCTATCTGGAGGTCAGTTGATGATGTATTGTAGGCAAGTAATGGCTCAAGTGGAAGCTTTGGAATCAGTGCAATGTCACACTCCACCCCCCCAGGCCTGAAGGTGATTGCGCAGAAGTTTCCAGAGGGGATGACAACAGGCACCATCCCGGCGTCGTGCCTCCCGTCTCCCAAGGCGACAGCGGGCAGGAAGCGCTACACCCACAGACAGGTTTTCATGCCAGCCGATAGGAAGTGGAGGTTCACCTCAGACGACATGGCCAACATCCAGGCACACTTGGAGGAGATGCTCGTTCCCTCGGACACCAACAGTAAGGCACATTTAACAGCTAACAGGCTCACAGAAAAGACCGTTTAGACTCCAACGGGAAGGCTGTGCCAACAGCTAACTGACTCCAACAGGAAAGCATCACTCCCTGATCTGTTGCTTTGGGTAGTAACAACAACTTACCAGTAGATGGTGATAACATGTAGAAAAAGCAAACAGCTGGGATGGCCTTTTGGTAGCCTCCCACACACACCTTGTGCAACATTTTAGTGCCCCCCCTCTTGATGGTGAATAAAAATGTACAATTTAAAGATCATTTCCTGCAATTCTACACATTTAGCCATTGGGCAGAGAGAAAAAAGTTAGTTTTGCAGGAAATTTGCTGTATTTCTATCCATTTTGCCCTGGGGTAGAGAAGTGTCTGTAGTTTTGAAGCAAATTTCCTGCAATTTTACACATTTTGCCATGACTTATGCCATGTAATATGGTATATGAGTGACAATGACTAACAAAATCAACAGGGCCCCTGAGGTCAGGGCACTGCCCTGTGTGCCCGGTTGGTATTCAGCCATGAATACGTTTAGATAGCTGACTAGACTGGTAGTTAGTCTAAAAATTGGCTAATTTAGTGACTGTCAGTGACTGACATAACAAGAAAAACTGCTGTATGATGCACAAACACATTCCAAAATTGCACCTGGTGTATTCTACTATTCCTAAGTGACCGCTTATGCCTGGAGCCAGCTGGGGTGTTCAGGTGTTTGTTCCAGCCCTAAACACCCCATTAGCTCAAAGGGTTGGCCACCCTTGACAATGACGTGGAGAATAATTTCCTGAAAGCTTGTTACTTTTTATAGATGTATGACTGTCTTTCTGTGTGTGTTTTCTAGGCGGGTTCAGCAGCCGCATGTCCACCAGCAGTGCCCAGTCCAAAGCGTCCAGCGCTCGGAGTCTACGCACTTCCTCTCTAGCCGGCTCTGAAACCGCCAGATCCCAGAGCAGCCGACCGTGGAAATAACCCTTAACCCAAATAAAGTCTTATTTCACTACCACCGCCCATGTGCCCCTCTGTGAAAGGGGAACCCCCCAACACCCCCTCCCCCTCCCCAGGGATACCCAACTGTAGTCCTCAAGGGCCCAAATCTGCTTTATTGTAGGATAATAGGAATTGGTGTGTTGATTTTGAATTTGTTGCACAATGAATATAAAAGAATGTCATCAGTGATCGTAAGATGATAATTTATGGATTTGCCTTGTACTCAATTATCGTTAACTCACAGATGTTGCTTTCCTAAAATGACTAGTGTTCAGTTCGCGCTCTGACTCTGTCTCTGTGTGTGATGCCTGTCATTGATAAAAACCAGTCAGACATTGATCGTGTCCATCTCCATCAACCCTCATTAACTTAAGGTCATTTCACTTGGTAGCAGGGTACTAAAATGATATCCCATATGCTTTGTTGTACATTACGCATAACCAGAAGTGATTATTGTTGTTCGAGGGCATTCTCTATTTTAAGAGGTGAAATGTAATATTTTTCATGTGATATTTTCTCGAAGGGGAACTTCCTCCTGGAATATTGTGATATAAATTGAAGTGAGAGGCTCAGAAGCTCTACATGTTTGTGTCTGTTCTCATAAGATTTGAGTGATGTCATGCAGCCTATGATGAAACATCATCATGGTGTAGTAGGGCATTATGGGATGGTAGTCATGGTTACCCCGAGGAGAGCATCTTGATACGTCCGATAAATGTGAAACAGTATTTGTGCTTTGAGGTTGTGAACTTTGTTGTATTTTCTTTGTCAGCGATTGTTGAGGTGAATAAATTGCAGGGTCTTGTGCATTTACTGTAAAACGTGGTATTTTGAGAAGTACAATACCTTTGAGGCTGACGTCTGGCCTGTTTGTGTATATCAGATGCAAGACACCTGTCGTTGACAATGAACACATTAACTGTCAGTCATAACGCTCCATCCATTAAACTGGTTGATCTCAGTTTAGTTTTTATATATTAAATAAAACGCACAATGTATATTCTGATGTGAACTGGTCATTTTGTTGAGCATTTTACTGACATGCTTTCTAGTGCACTCTTGTGGACTGGATGGTATCATCAGCTTGAGCTAGATACTGTACATCTACAACAGTACAGACAAACATAACTTTGTTTTACGCAGGCATTCACATGACTATCAAAGAGAGATACACAATTGGTTAATCTGTGGACAGTATACTGTAGTTGTCATGGTGACCCCTCTAGTTGGTGTTGTCCTTGGTGTGCTCCATGATGGCCATCAGAGCCAGCCAAGCCTCCTTGGCAGTAGGGATGATCTGATTGGCTGGCAGGATGAAACCATAGCGACCGGTGTCTCTCAGCTCGAAGGTGTAGGAGTACTTGATGCCCTGGTTGTAGGACCAGTCAATACTTATTCCACTGGCTCGGTCTAGTGGAAGATAAGCACATTATTTCTATACGTTGTTCCTGTATTAGACCTTGTTTTGGCTGTATTGAGCCTAAGATGTAGCCTTTCATGTATTTTCAGTGACTTAGTGAGTGGCCCGTCACTTACATATGGTGGTCATGACGCTGCCGTATCTGAAGGAGGTTCCGTACAGGCTAGCCAGGTCAGTGATGGCCTTCCTAGCCAGGTCGTGCTGTGGGTGAAATGTAAAATAACGTCAAGAGACCTGTACAGATTTTGACAATTTATGTTCGATGGCAAAACGTTTCCTTTTTGTGTATACTGAACTTAAATTGACCTGTCAAAGGCCTTAAGCAAAACCAGTTGTACCCTGTTTGATTATATAGAAGTGCATTATTAGCTCACATACAAATGACTGAGACATGGCTAAGGGTCAAGGGAAGGCAGGAAGCCTGTCTCTGCCAGACTCACCAGTTCTCTCTGGTCTTTGCAAGGGGTTGCAGTGTAGCCGTAGGGGTACATGAGCCTCTGGGAGTAGCTGTGGATGTCGATGAAGGCCTTCAGGTTGCCATGAGACTTGACAAAGTCCACGATGGACTTGACCTCAGACTCTGAGTGAGCCTTGGGCCCGCGGTAAGTCTGATCGCAGGGGTTACCGCTAGAGCCAGCGGCTAGGGAAAAGGAGTGGAATACAACCAACATCAGGCCAGGGACAGTTCAATCACAACATTGACACACTTCCTTTGAAACAACAAAAAAACAATGTATTTAAGCCTGACAATTAAATAAGGCAGCATCCTGGGGATCCCAAGGAGAGCACATTTAGTGTTTTGGCCCTTACAATACACAACTGTTTCAAATAATCAAAGCTTGATGATGAGTTGATCATTTGAATCAGTTGTGTTTTGCTAGGGCAAAAAACTAAATGTACACCGCTTGCGCTCCCCAAGACCGGGTTCGGGGAAAGGCTGTAGTAAGGCAACCTTTTTTTTATGCCATTTTAAACAATGTGTCAAGCATCGTTCAAGAAGCCGATAGAAGACATAGCTTACTTCCAAAACCAGCATCCCAGTTCCTGTTGAGGTCAGTTCCATCACAGGAAGAGCCAGGGTTGGGCTTCCTGGTCTTACGCCACATACGGTTCTGTGGAACATAAAAGGTCAACATATTCAATGGTTTGGTAAGTATCCATGCGCATTCACTCTGACTGGCACATTGAATGAATGAAGCATCATATCTGCCATTGCAGAGGATTGGTGGATGGATTATTAATAATAAATACAGATTTTTGCCGTTAGGAACTCACAGTTTTGTGGCTATAGTTGTATCCATCTGGGTTGGTCACAATCTCCAGGAAGATATCCATGTTGTCCAGAATGGCAGTGAGTGCGGCGTCACGTCCGTAGTCAGTCACAATCTGGTGGTCATTGAAACAGAAGTATCTATGCACATTATCATACTGAACAGAGAATACCTGGGCTCAAGGTGGCGCCACTTTTGAAACCAATTCAGCAACCTGTGGGAGTAGGAAGGTCCCAGTGGGTATTCAGAACCGGAATTGCCCGTGATGGGTATATAGAGACTCCCTTCATGAGGCACTTATGTAGAAGAATCCAGCCCCAGGGCTCATGAGTCACAAGCCAAACTCCAGTTTGCTTTTAAGCATAGCAAATATACTGTAATGACCCCCTAGCCTTCATAACAAATATATTCCAATGGCCCTATAGCCTTCATTACACTATATTTGCTATTCTTAGCAGAAAACAGGAGTTTGCATTGTGACTCATGAGCATGTGGGGAAATCCAACCCAGGGGCTCTGACTGGAAAGAATGAGACTAGAAGTTGATCACCTTCTTGGCGAACCAGGTGCCACTAGCCTGAGTGATCCATTCTCTGGAGTGGATTCCAGTGTTAATCCAGATGCCACGACGGTTGGTGCCACCAGTGCTAAACTATATGAGAGAGAAGGGGAGCATTAACTTTATCAGGTGCAAAGAAAATCCACGATAATCTTCCAACACCAAAAAAGTTTTGGAAAATGATGACTTACTTTGAGCACATTCAGAGGGCGGCCCTCATAGCTCTGACCAATCACGATCTTGCTGACCAGTTTGGGGTTCTCAGCCACCAGCATTTCCTGAAAACGGTAGATCTGGAGAGAGAGAGAAATAATCTTTAATTTGAACCAAATAGCTCTGAAAACTGGAGTTTAAAAAAAGGCCTGATATCATTGTTGTAACAGTGTTATGACAGACGTTATAATAGCTGATAAGGAAGAACAGGCGGTCCTGGCTGTGTGATTGGGTACTAACCTCATCCCCGTTGTGGTAGTTGGTGTAGTTGTAGTCATCTGTGGTTCTGGGCTCAGTGGCACGTGCAGCACTCAGCCTCTGCTCCTTCTCCTCGTCCAACATAACCTGAGAGACAAGGGGCAAAAGGTTTCATACTTCTGATCACTCTCCCTGGTTCATTCAACGATGATTAGATCTCAAGGGGACTTTGGTGGCACCATAGTCTGTCCACTTATTACCTTAAGAATAACAATGACTTTCGAGGGGCAGATGAGCTCTCTTTCCTCCCCAGATGAGAAAGGTGTCCTACTTTACCTGTAGGTCCTTGATCATGACGGAGTACGGGATGTCTTCAGTCTCCAGTAAGGCCTTGACGGTCTGCAGGCTGGTGAAGGGAACTCTGATGTCCACAGGAGTGGAGAGGTCAATGGGCTCCATCCACACATCCAGCTGGTACAGAAGAGAAGGGAGTAGAGTGAAGGAGAGAGGAGAGAAAGGAAGGAGAGAGGATGGAGGAGAAAGGAGAGAGAAGGGAGGAGAGAGGAGAGAGAAGGGAGGAGAGAGGAGCGAGAAGGGAGGAGAGAGGAGCGAGAAGGGAGGCAAGAGGAAGGAGAAGAGAGGAGAGGTAAGGGAGGAGAGAGGAAGGAGGAGAGAGGAGAGGTAAGGGAGGAGAGATGAGAGGTAAGGGAGAAGAGAGGAGAGGTAAGGGAGGAGAGAGGAAGGAGAAGAGAGGAGAGGTAAGGGAGGAGAGAGGAAGGAGAAGAGAGGAGAGGTAAGGTAAGGGATGAGAGAGGAGAGGTAAGGGATGAGAGAGGAGAGGTAAGGGAGGAGAGAGGAGAGGTAAGGGAGGAGAGAGGAAGGAGGAGAGAGGAAGGAGGAGAGAGGAGAGGTAAGGGAGAAGAGAGGAGAGGTAAGGGAGAAGAGAGGAGAGGTAAGGGAGGAGAGGTAAGGGAGGAGAGAGGAAGGAGGAGAGAGGAGAGGTAAGGGAGGAGAAAGGAGAGGTAAGGGAGGAGAAAGGAGAGGTAAGGGAGGAGAGGGGAAGGAGGAGAGAGGAGAGGTAAGGGAGGAGAGAGGAGAGGTAAGGGAGGAGAAAGGAGAGGTAAGGGAGGAGAAAGGAGAGGTAAGGGAGGAGAGAGGAAGGAGAAGAGAGGAGAGGTACGGGAGGAGAAAGGAGAGGTACGGGAGGAGAAAGGAAGGAGAAGAGAGGAGAGGTAAGGGAGGAGAGAGGAAGGAGAAGAGAGGAGAGGTAAGGTAAGAGAGGAGAGAGGAGAGGAGAGAGGAGAGAGTAAGGGAGAAGAGAGGAGAGGTAAGGGAGGAGAGAGGAAGGAGAAGAGAGGAGAGGTAAGGTAAGGGAGGAGAGAGGAGAGGTAAGGGAGGAGAGAGGAGAGGTAAGGGAGGAGAGAGGAAGGAGGAGAGAGGAGAGGTAAGGGAGGAGAGATGAGAGGTAAGGGAGGAGAGATGAGAGGTAAGGGAGAAGAGAGGAGAGGTAAGGGAGGAGAGAGGAAGGAGGAGAGAGGAGAGGTAAGGGAGGAGAGAGGAGAGGTAAGGGAGGAGAAAGGAGAGGTAAGGGAGGAGAAAGGAGAGGTAAGGGAGGAGAAAGGAGAGGTACGGGAGGAGAGAGGAAGGAGAAGAGAGGAAGGAGAAGAGAGGAGAGGTGAAGGAGAAGAGAGGAAGGAGAAGAGAGGAGAGGTAAGGGAGGAGAGAGGAAAGGGAGGAGAGAGGAAAGGTAAGGGAGGAGAAAGGAGAGGTACGGGAGGAGAGAGGAAGGAGAAGAGAGGAGAGGTAAGGGAGGAGAAGAGAGGAGAGGTAAGGTAAGGGATGAGAGAGGAGAGGTAAGGGGGGAGAGAGGAGAGGTAAGGGAGGAGAGAGGAGAGGTAAGGGGGGGAGAGAGGAGAGGTAAGGGGGGAGAGAGGAGAGGTAAGGGAGGAGAGAGGAGAGGTAAGGGAGGAGAGAGGAGAGGTGAGAGGTAAGGAAGGAGAGAGGAGAGGTAAGGGAGGAGAGAGGAGAGGTAAGGGAGGAGAGAGGAGAGGTAAGGAACATGCAGATGAACACAAGGGGAAATAATAAATGGCCTGGTACAGTTTGAGGGGTTCTGTTCTGATCATTCTACACTATGATTGTTTTCCTCTGAAATTCGTATTTATCAGAAGTACATGAATCACATTATCTCATAGGATGATCACTGTTATCATTCCCAACCTGGAGATGTTCCATCTCAGCCATGTCCTTCAGGAGAGAGTGCTGGAACTCATTCTTTCCAGTGATACGAAGCACCTGGTGCCTTTAAAGATATTACAACAACCATGTTATCATCCCTAATAATTAGAATTAAGAGACAGGGAATCTTATAAAAAAAGGATGTTTTAATCAATTTATGACAGTCAACACATCATATGTCATTACCCTTTGCTCAGCTACCACTGCTGTTCAAAACAAGTTGAAATCCTTTAATCAGTCAATCAAATGTATTTGTAAAACCCTTTTTACATCAGCAGTTGTCACAAAGTGCTTTTTTTCAGTACTGTTTGATGATCACTCACCCCTCAAAGGTCTCCTTGCCGATAACGGCCACAGACAGTGCAGCCAAGATGAGCAGCACCTTCATCGTACCTAGTACAGTAAAGCCAGTCAGAGCCACACACTGTTACGGCTGTCAATGTCGTTCTCCTCCTCAGACGAGGAGGAGCATGGATCGGACCAAGATGCGGAGTAGGAGGTATTCATGATTTTAATGGCAAACCAACAAACACTACAAATAAACAAAACAACAAACGTGACTAACCTGCAACAGTCCTGTGTGGCCCAAACGCTAACACAGGAAACAAACACCCACAAAACACCAGTGAAACCCTGGCTGCCTTAGTATGACTCTCAATCAGAGACAAACGATACACACCTGTCTCTGATTGAGAATCATACCAGGCCGAACACAAAAACCCCACCTAGAAATAGAAAACATAGACTGCCCACCCAAAACTCACGCCCTGACCAATAAACACATAGAAAACAAGAGAAAACAGGTCAGGAACGTGACATAACCCCCCCCTTAAGGTGCGAACTCCGGGCGCACCAGCACAAAGTCTAGGGGAGGGTCTGGGTGGGCATCTGACCACGGTGGTGGCTCAGGCTCTGGGCGAGGTCCCCACCCCACCATAGTCACTCCCCGCTTCCGTATCCCCCTCCCAATGACCACCCTCCAACTAAACCCACCTAAATGAAGGGGCAGCATCGGGATAAGGGGCAGCACCGGGATAAGGGGCAGCAGCTCCGGAATAAGGGGCAGCAGCTCCGGGATGAGGGACTCTGGCGGGTCCTGGCTGAGGGACTCTGGCGGGTCCTGGCTGAGGGACTCTGGCGGGTCCTGGCTGAGGGACTCTGGCGGGTCCTGGCTGAGGGACTCTGGCGGGTCCTGGCTGGCGGCTGGCTCTGGCGGATCCTGGCTGGCGGCTGGCTCTGGCGGATCCTGGCTGGCGGCTGGCTCTGGCGGATCCTGGCTGGCGGCTGGCTCTGGCGGATCCTGGCTGGCGGCTGGCTCTGGCGGATCCTGGCTGGCGGCTGGCTCTGGCGGATCCTGGCTGGCGGCTGGCTCTGGCGGATCCTGGCTGGCGGCTGGCTCTGGCGGATCCTGGCTGGCGGCTGGCTCTGGCGGATCCTGGCTGGCGGCTGGCTCTGGCGGATCCTGGCTGGCGGCTGGCTCTGGCGGATCCTGGCTGGCGGCTGGCTCTGGCGGATCCTGGCTGGCGGCTGGCTCTGGCGGATCCTGGCTGGCGGAAGGCTCTGGCGGATCCTGGCTGGCGGCTGGCTCTGGCGGATCCTGGCTGGCGGCTGGCTCTGGCGGATCCTGGCTGGCGGCTGGCTCTGGCGGATCCTGGCTGGCGGCTGGCTCTGGCGGATCCTGGCTGGCGGCTGGCTCTGGCGGATCCTGGCTGGCGGCTGGCTCTGGCGGATCCTGGCTGGCGGCTGGCTCTGGCGGATCCTGGCTGGCGGCTCTGAAGGCTCGGGACAGACGGGCAGTGCTGGGCAGGCAGACAGTTCAGACCACGCTGGGCAGGCAGACAGTTCGGGCAGCGCTGAGCAGGCAAGCAGCGCAGGCGGCGTGGGGCAGACGGCCGACTCTGACCTGCTGAGGCGCACCGTAGGCCTGGTGCGTGGTGCCGGAACTGGAGGCACTGGGCTGGAGACACGCACCACAGGGAGAGTGCGTGGAGGAGGAACAGGGCTCTGGAAACGCACTGGAAGCCTGGTGTCGGCACTGATGGTACTGGGCTGGGGTCACGCACCACAGGGAGAGTGCGTGGAGGAGGAACAGGGCTCTGGAAACGCACTGGAAGCCTGGTGCGTGGTGTCGGCACTGATGGTACTGGGCTGGGGTGGGAAGGTGGCGCCGGATCTACCGGATCGTGAAGGAGGACACGCGCTCTTGAGCACCAAGCCTCCCCAACCTTACCAGGTTGAATGGTCCCCGTAGCCCTGCCAGTGCGGCGAGGTGGAATAGCCCGCACTGGGCTATGCAGGCGAACCGGGGACACCACCTGTAAGGCTGGTGCCATGTACGCCGGCCCGAGGAGACGTACTGGAGGCCAGATACGTTGGGCCGGCTTCATGACATCCGGCTCGATGCCCAACCTAGCCCTCCCAGTGCGGCAAGGTGGAATAGCCCGCACTGGGCTAAGCACGCGTACTGGGGACACCGTGCGCTTTACCGCATAACACGGTGTCTGACCAGTACGACGCCCTCTCACTCCACGGTAAGCCCGGGGAGTTGGCTCAGGTAACCAACCCGGCTTCGCCACACTCCCCTTTAGCCCCCCCCCCCCAAGAAATTTTTGGGTGAGCCTCTCGGGCTTCCAGCCGCTCTGCCTTGCTTTAGCCTCATACAACCTCCTCTCCGCTTTGGGGCGGCGACACTCCACTGGCTCTGCCCAGGGTCCTTTACCGTCTAGGATCTCCTCCCAAGTCCATTCCTCTTTCTCCCATTGCTGTTGTTCTCTCCGTCCTTCTCCAATCCGCTTGGTCCTGGTTTGGTGGGTGTTTCTGTTACGGCTGTCAATGTCGTTCTCGTCCTCAGACGAGGAGGAGCATGGATCGGACCAAGATGCGGAGTAGGAGGTATTCATGATTTTAATGGCAAACCAACAAACACTACAAATAAACAAAACAACAAACGTGACTAACCTGCAACAGTCCTGTGTGGCCCAAACGCTAACACAGGAAACAAACACCCACAAAACACCAGTGAAACCCTGGCTGCCTTAGTATGACTCTCAATCAGAGACAAACGATACACACCTGTCTCTGATTGAGAATCATACCAGGCCGAACACAAAAACCCAACCTAGAAATAGAAAACATAGACTGCCCACCCAAAACTCACGCCCTGACCAATAAACACATAGAAAACAAGAGAAAACAGGTCAGGAACGTGACACACACCCTGTCCAGCACTTTTTACCTTGGTTTGTAAGTTGATGTTTTCTTCAGGTGTTTTCTCCTTCTTTTCTGTTTTCCACAACGACTCTGATGTAACACTGATGGTGCAGATTCTCAGAAGTTTAATGAAAATGGATGGACCAGATTGTCTAGTTTTTATCCTCCCATTCCATTTACTTAGTTCGCCTGTGTTTGTATCCCTACACTGTAAAAGCTATGCCCCCAAGGGTCGCCGCAACCTTTTTTGAGAACTGAGTCAGTGAGTCTATTTGAGCATAATACTGTATACTCACATGAAGAAGAAAGGAGATGAGGAATAAGTCAACAAAGGCTGCGTTTACACAGGCAGCCCAATTCAGATCTTTCCCCACTCGTAATTGGTCTTTTCACCAATGAGACCAGTTCTTTTGCCAATAATTGGGCAAAATATCAGAATTGGTCTGCCTGTGTCTCCTTTAAAGACATAAATCTGTCACCGATTATTTGTAGTTTACCTAACAACCTAACTAATACAAACCACCATACATGTACATTCAACCAGGTGAAATGTGTTTCCGATGGGTTTATCACACCCATTACCTTTCTAAACCACATGACCTGGGCAATCCAGCTGAACTTCTTTAGGCCTTTGGTAGGCCGCAAGCCTTGGAGACAGAGAGACACCAAAACTGCTTTATATGGCACATCACTCCCTAGAAATGTCCATATTTCCCACACCCAAAGGGTGCTTATTTTCATTGGGAAAACCATAACCAGTTTTCTAGCATTGGCACCCTATGTGAGAGATACACATAAACAACTTATGCAACCCAAAATTATACAGCATATGAACTTTACATTTTTCATTGGCGGAATCACTAAGTTGTCCAGTAGCAGTTCATGTCATCATTTGAATTGGGAATATGAAGAATACAAAAATAGTTATCCTTACTTTAAAAAGTGTAGAATGGTGAAATTGAATGCTTTACTCTCTATGGACTAGTGTTGTTTTTTGTTGTAATACAATATAATGACCATGTTAAGACCTTCAACCATAGCAACCTTTCTCTTTGCTTCATTTCAACATCACCTCAAGTCAAATGAAATAGAAGACAAAATCAGGTATAACAGTAAACATTTATTCTTCTGTTTGTGGCCTGTAAACAGCCTTAGTGGATTCACAGTGTCCAGTGGGTTGTCATGGTGACCCCTCTAGTTGGTGTTGTCCTTGGTGTGCTCCATGATGGCCATCAGAGCCAGCCAAGTCTCCTTGGCAGTAGGGAGGATCTGATTGGCTGGCAGGATGAAACCATAGCGACCAGTGTCTCTCAGCTCGAAGGTGTAGGAGTACTTGATGCCCTGGTTGTAGGTCCAGTCAACAGTGGTACCACTAGCCTGGTCTGGAAATGACAAGAAAGAAGGGAATAGACCATAGTTTCTGTTTTTAATTCACCGAGTATGTACGAGTATACAAACCATAAGATAAGAATATTGTAATGACTTTGGTTAGGTTATACAGATGGTGTGTACTCATGTTGGTAGAATGAGCGGGACTACATTGGAATGGCATGGGATGGGAGCCATTAAAGCAGTGAAAATGTTTAGCTGGTGTTAGACACTTACAGATGGTGTTGATGGTGCTGCCGTATCGGTAAGAGGTTCCGTACAGGGAAGCCAGTTCAGTGATTGCCTTCATGGCCAGGTCGTGCTGTGAGAAGATAATACTAGTCATGTAAAAGTACCATGCTGGCATCACCCTTCTCCGGTGAAGCCACATATGGTGGAGAATGCTGGCAGGGCACTCCCTGGTGGAACAAATGCCACAAGTTGTTACTAGACATGTCAAAGACAACTAGTTAATGGTTGCTAGACTCACCAGTTCGCTCTGGTCCTTGCAGGGGGTACTGGTGTAACCGTAGGGGTAGAGGAGCATCTGGGAGTAGGAATGGATAGACACGAAGGCCTTCAGGTTGCCGTGAGACTTTACAAAGTCCACAATGGAATTGACCTCAGACTCAGAGTGAGCTTCGGGTCCGCGGTAAGTCTCAGAGCAGGGACTGCCACTGGAGCCGGGCTCTACCAAAGACCAGGGAGGAAACAAATGGTAAAGAAAGATTAGTGCCCAACTAAACATTAACAGTAAAATACTATCTCACCAAGGGCAAGCAGATACCATTTTAATTGACAAAAACTTTTGATTTGTTATCTTATTCAATTTGTGACCTCTGAATCTATTGTATTTGAATATAAAGTGTTTTGCAACATTCAAGTGACAAGGAAAAGTATACCTCCAAAACCAGCATCCCAGTTCCTGTTGGGGTCAGTTCCAACACAGGAAGAGCCAGGGTTGGGCTTCCTGGTCTTACGCCACATACGGTTCTGTGGAACATAAACGGTCATCGTGACTCATGGTTTGTTTGGTTTTGTCTAGTGCATAGCTGTGAGCAGCAGTTGATGATGTCAGAGCGAAGTCAAATGACAAAGCAGGATACAATACCGAAACACTGTGAAAGCAATATTAGATAGATTATATTTGGTATTAGAGATTCAGATCACGCATACATATGTAATATGTAGTTAGTAATCAAAGAGGATGAGAGTGGCTGTTGTGTTCAACTCCCTAGTCTGATATGTGCCCTTTGACCTTATAAAATAATCAAAAGAAGAGGTCAATTGAAATGGAGAGATGACATTGTAATCAAAATTTGTGATCAACCTAGAAATGTAAGGGCATTTTCTATTGTGATGAGAGACTCACACTATTGTGGGTGTAGTAGTAGCCATCGGGGTTGGTCACAATCTCCAGGAAGATGTCCATCTTGTCCAAGATGGCGGTGAGGGCGGCGTCATGTCCGTAGTCGGTCACAATCTGGATATGGAAACAGAAGGTTAAAGTGATACATGTGTAGATGAAGAGAGGGGAAAGGTTTAAAGACTGTGGTGGAGAAAACACGGACCTTCTTTGCGAACCAGGTGCCGCTAGCTTGAGTGATCCATTCCCTGGAATGGATTCCTGTGTCAAGCCAGATACCAGGTCTGTTGGTTCCACCAGTACTGAACTAGAAAAGAGAGAAGAAGGGGGGTGTAAAGAAAGTATCCTCAAATACTGTAAACTTGATACACATTTAACATACAACCATGTAACATGTAACATGTACCAAAAATAGGGCCTCGTCCGGGATTAGGAAAAAACTACCTTCACTGACTTTAAATCTATATTTCACTTGTAAAGAGTACTAGTAAAATGACAAGGCCATAGCAGATAAAACATGCCACTCTCGTCAGGAACTTACCTTGAGCACATTCAGGGTGCGTCCCTGGTAACTCTGGCCAATCACGATCTTGCTGACCAGATTGGGGTTCTCAGCCACAAGCATGTCCTGGAAACTATAGATCTGATGAGATAGATAGAGAGAGAGACAGAGACAGAGACAGAGACAGAGACAGAGACAGAGACAGAGACAGAGAGACAGAGAGACAGACAGAGAGAGAGAGACAGAGACAGAGACAGAGACAGAGACAGAGACAGAGACAGAGACAGAGACAGAGACAGAGAGACAGAGAGACAGACAGAGACAGAGACAGAGACAGAGACAGAGACAGAGACAGAGACAGAGAGACAGAGACACAGAGAGACACAGAGACACAGAGACAGAGACAGGTTGATACTGTCAATTTGCAGATGTTGACATAAGCTTTTCATGAATCCTTATGTTCTGCTGTTGACTGTTTTATGAACTCCTTATGTAAGGACACTTCAAATAAGGTGTTCCCCAAAATACTGTAGGTTTCAACAACAGAAAACAGTGTCTTGATTTGCTTACAGAATTCTTAGGTAGGTCTTACGATGACAGTATTAAAGATGTCTCACTCAGTGTGAGTTCAGAGTGATCATGTGAAATGGGCCATTTCTCCTTGATACTTGTGTGATGGGTTGGTACTTACAGTTGAAGTCGGATGTATACATACTTAGGTTGGAGTCATTAAAACTAGTTTTTCAACCACTCCACAAATTTCTTGTTAACAAACTATAGTTTTGGCAAGTCGGTTAAGACATCTACTTTGTGCATGACACAAATCATTTTTCCAACAATTGTTTACAGACAGATTATTTCACTTATAATTCACTGTATCACAATTCCAGTGGGTCAGAAGTTTAATACACTAAATTGACTGTGCCTTTAAACAGCTTGGAAAACTCCAGAAAATTATGTAATGGCTTTAGAAGCTTCTGATAGGCTAATTGGCATAATTTGAGTCAATTGGAGTAGTACCTGTGGATGTATTTCAAGACCTACCTTCAAACCCAGTGCCTCTTTGCTTGACATCATGGGAAAATCAAAAGAAATTAGCCAAGACCTCAGAAAAAAATTGTAGACCTCCACAAGTCTGGTTCATCCTTGGGAGCAATTTCCAAACACCTGAAGGTACCACATTCATCTGTACAAACAATAGTACGCAAGTATAAACACCATGGGAAGAGGAAGAGATTAACGTACTTTGGTGCGAATAAAGCAAATAAATCCCAGAACAACAGCAAAGGACCTTGTGAAGATGCTGGAGGTAACAAGTACAAAAGTATCTATATCCACAGTAAAACGAGTCCTATATCGACATAACCTGAAAGGCCGCTCAGCAAGGAAGAAGCCACTGCTCCAAAACCGCCATAAAAAAGCCAGACTACGGTTTGCAATTACACATGGGGACAAATATTGTACTTTTTGGAGGAATGTCCTCTGGTCTGATGAAACAAAAATAGAACTGTTTGGCCATATTGACCATCGTTATGTTTGGAGGAAAAAGGGGGAGGCTTGCAAGCCGAAGAACACCATCCCAACCGTGAAGCACGGGGGTGGCAGCATCATGTTGTGGGGGTGCTTTGCTGCAGGAGGGCCTGGTGCACTTCACAAAATATATGGCATCATGTGGGAGGAAAATCATGTGGATATATTGAAGCAACATCTCAAGACATTAGTCAGGAAGTTAACGCTTGGTCGCAAATGGGTTCCAAATGGACAATGACCCCAAGCATACTTCCAAAGATGTGGCAAAATGGCTTAAGGACAACAAAGTCAAGGTATTGGAGTGGCCATCACAAAGTTCTGACCTCAATCCTACAGAAGATTTGTGGGCAGAACTGAAAAAGTGTGTGCGAGCAAGGAGGCCTACAAACCTGACTCAATTACACCAGCTCTGTCAGGAGAAATGGGCCAAAATTCACCCAACTTATTGTGGGAAGCTTGTGGAAGACTACCTGAAACGTTTGACCCAAGTTAAACAACTTAAAGGCAATGCTAACAAATACTAATTGAGTGTATGTAAACTTCTGACCCACTAGGAATGTGATGAAAGAAATAAAAGCTGAAATAAATCATTCTCTTTCCTATTTTTCTGACATTTCACATTCTTAAAATAAGTGGTGATCCTAACTGACCTAGACAGGGCATTTTTACTAGGATTAAATGTCAGGAATTGTGAAAAACTGAGTTTAAATGTATTTGGCTAAGGTGTATGTAAACTTCCGACTTCAACTGTACATCAGCAATGTCGTGGTAGTTGGAGTAGTCGTAATCATTGGTGGTTCTGGGGGCAGCGGCACGTGCACTCAGCATCTGGTCCTGCTCCTCGTCCAACATAACCTGTGGGCATAACGGGGGTCAAAAGGTCACTACAAGGCTTTATACCACTTTACAATGATTTATAACACTATTATGAAACAATATGTAGTTATTCCATATGACTTATCCGAATCTCTTTTGATCATTGTGAGCAAAGATAAAATTGAGCTGTTGCACATAATCTTATTCAACCATCTTATTTATTTACTGTAAGTCATGACATGGATATACTATTTCAAGACATAGTAAAGACTGAAGTAATCTCCCTGAGCTCAGTCACTTCTTCCTCAACTCCTACCCACCCCATAATTATATTGTGTGTGTCTGTATGATCCTACCTGTAGGTCCATGATCATGACGGAGTACGGGATGTCTTCAGTCTCCAGGAAGGCCTTGACAGTCTGCAGGCTGGTGAAGGGAACTCTGATGTCCACAGGAGTGGAGAGGTCAATGGGCTCCATCCACACATCCAGCTTGGAGAGAGGAGGGAGAAGAGAGAGGAGCGAGGAGAGAGAGGAGGGAGAAGAGAGAGGAGGGAGGAGAGAGAGGAGGAAGGAGGAGGACGGAAGACAAGTTGACATGTTAAGCCAACATAGCAAGCACTTTGAACAGCTAGTGAAAAGGAAATGCATGGTCAAGTACATTTTTTATTGTAACTTTTTTATTTGTTTATTTTTATTATTAACCCATCCGTAGCTTTTTTTGGTTTTAAAGCTTTCTTGTTACATATACACACATTTTATATATTACATTTTACATACTACATAAATGGTACTTTTATATACAGCATTCACCTGACAAAGATATATTTTACATACAGACAGTACATACATACATACACACATTTATACATATACACATAGATATTTTATTATACACATAAATGTACTGTATATACATAGACACATAACAGTGGCGGTCGGTGCCGTTTAAGATGAGGGAGGACGATAATGTTTTTATGAGCGTGGCCTTTTTTCTATTACAGTATATTGGATGACTGTCATTCATATTCCATTCACCCAGCTCAATGTAACATCGATAGGTTTAGGCTAGCTGCTATATGATACTCAAATTTTCCCTATACCATTCATGAGGTTGCTACAACCTAGCCTATGAATGAAAGTTTATAACGTATGTGCACAGGTCGAGAGAAATTAGAGTAATCAAGGTGACAGACATTGACATATTCAATACCACTGTCACGTATACTCCCTCTCCGGCCTCTAGGTCATCAGGCTGCTGATTATCTCGCACACCTTTCACCATCGTCTCGCGCAGCTGCACCTCATGACACCCACCTGGACTCCATCACCTCCTTGATTATCTTCCCTATATCTGTCACTCCCCTTGGTTCTTTCTTCAGGTGTTATTGACTCTGTTTCATGTCGGTGCGTTGTTTGTGTTTCGTATTTATTGGTTTGTTTATTTATTAAAACACTCATTCCCTGTACTTGCTTCCCGACTCTCAGCACACATCGTTACAACCACCTTGCACAATCTTGCCTGCATCTAGCTGCTCTAGGGTGTTATCATTAGTCCAACTGTTGCAAACAAGAGTTTCTATTGGACAAATTCAGATATGTTTATCCCCGTTTCGTTCCGTTTGCTTCCGTTTAAGAAACATTTTTCAACAGAATCGGTAGAATGAATACACCCCTGATCACACGCAAGCACAGTTCACTTTCATAGCAACAACACACAAACAGCATGATCCTTTTGATCGTTGGATAATTCCTTCACGCATCTACGTGCTCTCCTCCTCTCACCTTTTCCTTTTGTGCACAACACATCAGCTGTCTGTGACCAGGCGAAAAAACCTTTCCAAGCCTAACCTTCATATCATAACCGTTAACCGCTACACACAGCCTATATCATTGTCACCATATTAGCTAACGTCAAGTCAACATAGGTAATAGAACTAAAGCGTTAGTAAACCGGCTACAATCATACAGTACAGTGTACAAGCAGTTTAGCAGTTACACCGGTGGGCCCCGGTGGCAATAAATTAATCAAACCAAAAGCTTACCTTGACTTGGAAAAGTTCCAGTGTTGGATAGCCATAGCCAGCTAGGTAACATAGCATCCCTCAATGTTTGAGCAAGGTGTTTGAGTAGGCTCAACTAGCTAGCTGCATTCACTAGCTAAGTAAGTGAAAGTGAAAATAATAAGAAATATAGTTGCTCTCTCTCTCTCTTCCTTTCTTGCTTTTTCTTCATTTTTGAAGAAATACATTTGTTCAAAACTGTTCAACTACTGTCTTTCTCTCTCGTTGAGTCAACTGCTCAACAACTTTTATGCACTGCAGTGCTAGCTAGCTGTAGCATATGCTTTCAGTACTAGATTCATTATCCGATCCTTTGATTGGGTGGACAACATGTCAGTTCATGCTGCAAGAACTCTGAGAAGTTGTCATAATTACTGTTTAAGTCTATGGAATGGGGTGAGAACCACAAGGTTTTTTATTGAAGTCAACGTATCCAGAGGAGGATGGAAACAGCTGTCCTACACTGCTGATTTTGCAGGTTTTCCTACTTACAAAGCATGTAGAGGTCTGTCATTTTTATCATAGGTACACTTCAACTGTGAGAGACGGAATCTAAAACAAAAATCCAGAAAATCACATTGTATGATTTTTAAGTCATTAATTTGCATTTTATTGCATGACATAAGTATTTGATCACCTACCAACCAGTAAGAATTCCGGCTCTCACAGACCTATTAGTTTTTCTTTAAGAAGCCCTCCTGTTCTCCACTCATTACCTGTATTAACTGCACCTGTTTGAACTCGTTACCTGTATAAAAGACACCTGTCCACACACTCAATCAAACAGACTCCAACCTCTCCACAATGGCTAAGACCAGAGATCTGCGTAAGGACATCAGGGATAAAATTGTAGACCTGCACAAGGCTGGGATGGGCTACAGGACAATAGGCAAGCAGCTTGGTGAGAAGGCAACAACTGTTGGCGCAATTATTAGAAAATGAAAGAAGTTCAAGATGACGGTCAATCACCCTCGGTCTGGGGCTCCATGCAAGATCTCACCTCGTGGGGCATCAATGATCATGAGGAAGGTGAGGGAACAGCCCAGAACTACATGGCAGGACCTGGTCAATGACCTGAAGAGAGCTGGGACCACAGTCTCAAAGAAAACCATTAGTAACACACTACGCCGTCATGGATTAAAATCCTGCAGCGCACGCAAGGTCCCCCTGCTCAAGCCAGCGCATGTCCAGGCCCGTCTGAAGTTTGCCAATGACCATCTGGATGATCCAAAGGAGGAATGGGAGAAGGTCATGTGGTCTGATGAGACAAAAATTGAGCTTTTTGGTCTAAACTCCACTCGCCGTGTTTGGAGGAAGAAGAAGGATGAGTACAACCCCAAGAACACCATCCCAACCGTGAAGCATGGAGGTGGAAACATCATTCTTTGGGGATGCTTTTCTGCAAAGGGGACAGGACGACTGCACCGTATTGAGGGGAGGATGGATGGGGCCATGTATCGCGAGATCTTGGCCAACAACCTCCTTCCCTCAGTAAGAGCATCGAAGATGGGTCGTGGCTGGGTCTTCCAGCATGACAACGACCCAAAACACACAGCCAGGGCAACTAAGGAGTGCCTCCGTAAGAAGCATCTCAAGGTCCTGGAGTGGCCTAGCCCGTCTCCAGACCTGAACCCAATAGAAAATCTCTGGAGGGAGCTGAAAGTCCATATTGCCCAGCGACAGCCCCGAAACCTGAAAGATCTGGAGAAGGTCTGTATGGAGGAGTGGGCCAAAATCCCTGCTGCAGTGTGTGCAAACCTGGTCAAGAACTACAGGAAACGTATGATCTCTGTAATTGCAAACAAAGGTGTCTGTACCAAATATTAAGCTCTGCTTTTCTGATGTATCAAATACTTATGTCATGCAATAAAATACAAATTAATTACTTAAAAATCATACAATGTGATTTTCTGGATTTTTGTTTTAGATTCCGTCTCTCACAGTTGAAGTGTACCTATGATAAAAAATTACAGACCTCTACATGCTTTGTAAGTAGGAAAACCTGCAAAATCGGCAGTATATCAAATACGTGTTCTCCCCACTGTACATATACAGTATTCTGTTGGTTAGAATAATTTTGTATATATTGTGCCATGGAATCGTTACATCTAAAATCTCTTCCCAGCTATTTTGCAACCTGTATGGCGCAGCTGTCAACATTTTTGTCCTCAAATGTAACTGGTATATTTGTCTATTTATGCCAATCTTTTTCAGACAATTTTTGTCTTTAATATATGGCAGACAAACCAGTTCCCTACCTTCTCCCTCTTCCACTTGCCTCTTCCATTTTTATGGTAATACTGCAATCAGTTGGTTGTAACTTTGATTTGAACAAACATTCAATATATTTATATATTCATATCCATATAAGTTGCAAAAAGGCAATTTTTGAACAAAGGATGAGCCTTTCTTAATAATCGACTGGAGAACTAGTTTGGGTTCAAGTATAATTTATGTATGTGTGAAGCTTTTAGTGAGAGGTCTAATGCTGTAATATTTAATCCTATCAGCCCCCCAAACTCATATTCATTATATAAAAAAGGCATGTTTAATTTTGTTTGGCTTAGCGTTCCAAATAAAGTGAAATATTCTTTGCTCATATGATTTAAAAAATGAATAGTCTGGAGTAGGCAGCACCATAAGTAAGTAAGTAAACTGTGATAGGACCAAAGAGTTAATAAATGTGATTTATCCATAAATAGACAGGTATTTACCCTTCCATGGATGCATCATCTTGTCTATTTTTGCTAACTTTCTATTGAAATCGGTTATGGTAAGTTTGTTTACATCTTTAGAGATATGAATACCAAGCATGTCTACTTCACCATCAGCCCATTTTATTGGTAAACTACAAGGTACAGTAGTGTAAAAATGGTGTCATTTAACAATCCAATACTTAATATGGTACATGTATCATGATTGGGTTTTAGTCCAGAGAGGCTAGAAAAGTGATCTTCAATGAGACCGTACAGGGATCCAGATTGCGGACTTAAGAAGAAACTTGAGTTATTGGCATACATTGACACTTTTGTTTTTTTCTAACCCCTTGATGTTCTTGTTGGATCTGATTTTAATAGCTAGCATTTCAATGGCCATACCAAATAGATATGGAGACAATGGACAGCCTTGTTTTACTCCTCTTGACAGCTCAATTCTTTCTGAGAAGTAGTCATTATTTACTATTTTACAACTGTGGTTGCTATACAGTACATAACTTTAACCTCTACGGGATCGGTGCCCCCCCTCCCATCAGGACGGTTGAGCTAACGTAGGCTAATGTGATTAGCATGAGGTTGTAAGTAACAAGAACTTTCCAAGGACATAGACATATCTGATATGGTATGTATCAGCTTAAATTCTTGTTAATCTAACTGCACTGTCCAATTTACAGTAGCTATTACGGTGAAAGAATACCATGCTATTGTTTGAGGAGAGTGCACAATTATGAACTTGAAAATGTATTAATAAACCAATTAGGCACATATAGGCAGTGTTGATGCAACATTTTGAACAGATATGCAAGGGTTCATTGGATCAGTCTAAAACTTTGCACATACACTGCTTCCATCTAGTGGCCACAATCTAAATTGCGCATGGGCTGGAATAATACATTATGGCCTTTCTCTTGCATTTCAAAGATGATGGTAAAAAAAATCAGACCTTCTTGCTGAGTACCTGATAGTCTACCATTTTTATAGGAGTAGTAAAAGCATGCTAATAATGGATCTTTGAGTACCTCAAAAAAGGTCTGATATACTTCTACTGGTATACCACCAAGCCCTGGGGTTTTCCAGAATGAAAAGATTTAATTGCTTCAAGAAGTTCACCTTTATTTAACTTCACACAGGTCTTTCTGTACATTTGTTAATTTTACATGATTATTATTAGGGGAAAATCCATACAGTTAGCATCATTCAGTGGAGATGGAGGAGACTGAAAAGAAAACATATGCTTAAAATATTTAGCTTCCTCTTTCAAAACATAATTTGGTGAATCATGGATGACTCCGTCATTTGTAACGAGTTTCTGTAAATTCTTTTTGGTAGCATTTCTATGTTGAAGATTCAAGAAAGATTTAGTGCATTTTCCAAAATGTTCCGTCCAGTTAGCTTTATTTTTACAATAAATTACACTTCATCGTTCTTGAATAAGTTCTCATTCTAATCTAGTTCTAATTATTTTAGTTTTTCCTTTAACTTATTTTGTGCCTCTATTGTACAATTTTTATTGCCATCTACCTCCACCATTATTTCCTCTATGTTCTTTATTAGTCTAATCTCTTTTAATCAAAACTGTTTTTGTTTCAATGTTTGAGTATTGTATTGAATGGCCTCTAAAAGTACATTTGAAAGTGTCCCATACAATAAGGGTCCAGTACCAATCCAGTACCTATGTTGTGCAGAAAAAAAATCAAATTATGAATTATTTTGTGTTGGTTAAGAACAAATTGTCATCCAGTTGGTTTTGATTAAATTTCCAATATCCCCATCCCCATCATCATGGAAATTCTGTAAGAGTTATGTGGAGGCCAATTAGATGGTGGTCCGTTCGCATTCGGTCTTTAGTACATTTTGATGCCAGCAAGAATGACACAAGGAAGTAGTCAAGACGGTTAGCTTGATTAAGCCTCCTCCATGTACTATATATCTCACTAGATCAGGGTTTTTTAGCCTCCATATATTCACTAGTTCTAATGTATCCATGATATTCGTGATCTCCTTAATTGCATGAGGGTGATAGTTTGTATTGTCATTTCTTTTACGATCCTTTGAGGTACTTGAAACCGTATTATAATCTCCCACCATAATAATATATTAATTTGTTACTTGTGAGCTCAATAGATTATTGTATATATTTTCAAAGAAGTGTGGATCATCAATAGTTGGACCAGATTAATTAGCCAAATCTGTTTTTGGTCCAATAGCATATTTAAAAGGATCCATCTTCCTTGAGGATCTGTTTGCACAATCGGATCAAAATTATTGTTCATTAACATTATCACCCCCTTTGAGTTTCTTTGCCCATGACCATGACAAACATATTATTTATCCCTCCCAGGCCTTGGTCTAGTGAAATAATATGAATTCATATTGTGTTCATTGCAATGTTTGTCAAACTTCGTATTGAAATGGAAATGCCAATGCAGTAGGCTATAGTGTATTGAATGAGGTGGTGGGGTTAGATATATGTGGCTTCAGTGGTGGATATGATGATGATGATAATGATGATGATGATGATGATGATGATGATCATTGTCATGCCACACCTGGAGATGTTCCATCTCAGCCAGGTCCTTCAGGAGAGCGAGCTGGACCTCATCCTTCCCAGTGATACGAAGGACCTGGTCACTGCAAAGACAGGAGAACCATTCAAATTTGAACTATGCTTGAGTAATGGTCCGAGAGGGAGGTTGGAGTTGAGAAAGGGAGAAGTTGAGTAGCATAGACTGTGGTGAAACGTCTGCTTAGCAACATAATGACTTACAGTTGGAGTCAACCTTGATCATAAGTTTTGCTTCCTCTCAACAGTTAACATTGAGTAGCCATCTTTAATGATTAATTTGAATTTATTGAAAAGTAATAAAGCCTGACTGTCACACAGTTTGAAAAAGCAACTCATGTCTACAGAATCACTGAGGCAAGCAGGACATATGTTTTTATTACCCTTCCCATGGTTCAGTTAAGCAATAAGACCCGAGGGGGTGTGGTATATGGCCAATATACCACGGCTAAGGGCTGTTCTTAGGCACAACCCTTAGCCGTGGTATATTGGCCATATACCACAAAGCACCAAGGTGCCTTATTGCTATTATAAACTGGTTACCAACATAATTAGTCCAGTAAAAATAAATGTTGTCATACCCTGTGTTATAACGTCTGATACACCACGGCTTTCAGCCAATCAGAATTCAGGACTCGAACCACCCAGTTTATAACAATCTTTATATAGCAACTACTGGTGATATATCAAACATGACACCAAATAGAATTGGACATATTCCCCAAAATGAGTACCAACCATTGGTGTATCCACTCACCCCTCAAATGTTTCCTTGCCGAAAATGGCCACAAACAGCACAGTCAAGACCAGCAGCCCCTTCATCATTGCCAATAGAGTAGAGACACACACCTTGGCCACCACCTTTTATGCCATGGTCCTGGTCACATGACCTTGCTTAAGGGGACTTGTGTATGATGCCTGCTGCTTTTCTTCCCATCCCAGCCAGGAGATCCTGGGAAATACCAGATGGGTCGTTTCTGTACCTTTGCCATCCATTTTGCCAGCATTTGCTTTAGTTTGAGTTTTGTAAAAAAATACATGTATTTATGAATAAATCTGAAACAAACATGTAGAGTGGGTATACTAGGCCTACAAGTTAAGGCATTTGACTTATGTGCTCAGTCCAGCTTTACACAAACAATAACTTTTAAGGCTTAATGAAGCCATTATAAACCCTTTCTAAGGCCTATATAAATACTTCAGAAAGCATTCATAAGAAAATTCCAATGACATGTTATGAAGGGCGGCAAAAGGGCCACATTTGGCAAAGCACCAGATGAAGGCCAATGCATTTGGGTCAGCCTGTATTCAGGAAGTTGTGCTACAGTACTGCCTGGTTAGTGTCAGATTCAGCAACACTATAATCAGCAGAGTTAAATTAAAACAGAAAGTGCAACGTAGTGAAATGGAACTGTTTTATGATAGTTAGGCTGCAGCCTGTGTCACAGCCGGCCTTGACCGGGAGACCCATGAGGCGGCGCACTATCGTCCGGGTTAGGGGAGAATTTGGCTGGCCAGGATTTCATTGTCCCATCGCGCTCTAGCGACTTCTTGTGGTAGGCCGGGCGCATGCAAGCTGACTTGGTTGCCAGGTGTACGGTGTTTCCCCCGACACATTGGTGCGGCTGGCTTCTGGGTTAAGCGTGCAGTGTGTAAAGGAGCCGCGACCTTCGCCTCTCCCGAGTCAAGACTGTAACAACCAATTGGAAATCACGAAAAAGTGGTAAAGTACCAAAAAATAAAATAGAAGATACAGTGGCTGCTTGTTTTCAAAATATCACTTGTCAAATTATTTTTCCTCTTGTCAGAATGAATTGAAAGGTTCTATTTGGTGTCTACTGTAGGAACGCTGTAAGAGGTAGGAACATTCATTGTTTGCTGGGAAGGCAGTTGAATTATTAAGACATCATTTGACAAACTATTCAATTACATTTAGGCTACGTGTTTGGTTGATATAGGCCCTCTCATTTGAGACTGAAACAGTATGCACTCCCAGATCTCTCTGCCCTCCCTCCTCTGTGCATGTTCTAAAAAGGGTAACTGTAGTCTGTTTTATGCAATCGAGCTGATAACAAGAATGACAGATTAAAGATACTGTACATGTTGGTTTTTCCATACTAGAAGTAAATCATTAACTTCCAGACAGGCACACCCACAATACATTTGTCTAAAAGACAGCAATACATTTGTCAAGTAGCACTGCGCACAAAATCCTGTTAGAATGCATTTGAACCATGACCTTATTTTGTCTAACAATATCTTGTTTTGTAGTTATTTTTTCTCTCTCACATGCAAGATTATTCTGCATACCAACTGGCAAAGACAGGGCATACAAAATCATGCCTGCATTGAAAGAAATGTCATTTGAATTTATCATAAGTTTGATAAATTACACAAATCATCCCCTAATGATGATTTTATGATTATTTATACAGTTGCCTAGATACCCACCTGTTTTGCAGTTTGTCTGTAACACGGTTACACAAGGCCACAAGCTGTGAAACACCCAAGGCCTTCTTTTAAAAGGACAGCAAAACAGATGCACATGACGTAGGATGTCTCTAAACCACATCATTACTACACACTTCCTGCATCTGCATGATAAGTATGTGCAGGTTTAAGATTGGGAGGGATAGCTATACAGTAAATGCAGCTGCTATCCATGACTGTGTCAAGACTCAACCAATCAACCAGAGGGTCGATGTATAATCTGCGTGACAGACATACTATTAATCTCTGTCATAAATGTGAAATGTGTTGCACACGACCAAGTTGCTGCTCCTCTGTCTGGTATGTGGTCAAATATCCCCCCAAAACTATCAACATATACTGTAAGAGGACACATTTAATTGTAAATAGTATATACATTGACTGTAAACACTAACAACAATAGGCTCATGACTGCCTAATATATTTGCTCCACCAGAACCAATACAGCCACACCCAACAAAACAGCTTTGAAAGGATTAACCATTAGACTACTGTAGTTTACGTGTTCATTCATTTTGTTTTATTGTTGAGGAGGCCCCCCTTGCTAAACGATGATTGGCTGTTCTGTACTTTATTGGTTCCACACTCAATTCTAATTGGTCCAGAGTTTAAGAACTTGTAGACAGCGGAAGCTTTTCATAGTAACAAAGCAATGAACGGGACCGTTCCGGAAGAAGTGGTGGCAGAGTAAAACCGATAAACTCTCGGTTGTGTTTCTAAAGATAAGTGTCAACGTGAAGTGAGTCCAAGTTTTTGTGAGTTTATTTTGAACGTTTACGGCAGGTCTAAGCCAGCATAGCCTACAGCGGGGAACTGAAAATGGAGGTAGAAAAGGAAATCAAGAAGGTAAGTCCTCATGCCTGTGTATAGTTCCAGATAAGACATGGCAACGCCCTTAGAGGTGTATCCTACAAGCTAGCAAAGTCAGCAAGGAAGATGGCTCGTTCTGTCATTAAAGCCAGTAACTTTTGCTACATAGACTACCGTTGACTGTAAAATACTAGATGTGTTAGAAATATGTAGCCAATTGCTAGAACCTTCGAACTTCTTGCTTCTGTGCAAGGTCAGTTTATCAAATATAACAAACCCGTAGTTGGCCTAATTTATGTATTGACATTGTTCGCATCATAACCATTGGTGACTTTCTCTCAATATCATGTTTCCATAATTTGATTCTGAAGGTGCGGACGGACGTCCCGTCTCCCACGCGCGACCCCTCATCAATGATACCGGTCTGATGCAGCAGACAGCATCCTTTAGATACAACAAAGCACATAACTACTACATCGATTGAGTCACTCAATTGTATTTATAGCATTATAACAAAGGACAATTCTCTGTTAATTCAACTGTCAAGAGATTAAGAGCGATTAAGGCATGAGAGTGGAGTGGGGGCTCCATGATTCCAGCCTTTATCTGTCAGCTATCATCAAGGTCCACGCGCGTGTACAAAGGGAAAGCGTCGCAGTAATGCCCTTTAAGATTCAGTAGATTACCAGCGTGAAGCCGCTATAATTACTAGATCACTAATCATAAATGTGAGACCCCGATAATTGTGTCAAACTGCTAATGACCTTTGATCAAAGAAAACGACTTGTTTTGATTTATGTCTGCTCGATTATCTTCAAAGAGTCTATCATTAATATAACTCTTAATGCATTCTGAAGGCATCAAGTTCTCAAGATGTATTTGGGCCCTTGCTCATAAGATCATCTGACATTTGAAATTCACAGATTTTCTGGACTGTGGCTACTTTCCCTTGTCAACCTGAGACACCTCATGGCAATGTGTCATTGGTCATGTTCCCTTGATCAGACTTTGCATGCATCGACCAATGGCTGCATGCTACATCATCGACTGACAGATTGCTATCACATATGTGGTTAGCTTTATTTACATGTACAGTGGGGCAAAAAAGTATTTAGTCAGCCACCAATTGTGCAAGTTCTCCCACTTAAAAAGATGAGAGAGGCCTGTAATTTTCATCATAGGTATACTTCAACTATGACAGACAAAATGAGGGGAAAAAATCCAGAAAATCACACTTGGATTTTTTATGAATTTATTTGCAAATGGTGGAAAATAAGTATTTGGTCACCTACAAACAAGCAAGATTTCTGGCTCTCACAGACCTGTAACTTATTCTTTAAGAGGCTCCTCTGTCCTCCACTCGTTACCTGTATTAATTAATGTATTAATGAACTTGTTATCAGTATAAAAGACACCTGTCCACAACCTCAAACAGTCACACTCCAAACTCCACTATGGCCAAGACCAAAGATCTGTCAAAGGACACCAGAAACAAAATTGTAGACCTGCACCAGGCTGGTAAGACTGAATCTGCAATAGGTAAGCAGCTTGGTTTGAAGAAATCAACTGTGGGAGCAATTATTAGGAAATGGAAGACATACAAGACCACTGATAATCTCCCTCGATCTGGGGCTCCACGCAAGATCTCACCCCGTGGGGTCAAAATGATCACAAGAACGGTGAGCAAAAATCCCAGAACCACACCTGCAGAGTGAATGACTGACCTGCAGAGAGCTGGGACCAAAGTAACAAAGCCTACCATCAATAACACACTACGCCGCCAGGGACTCAAATCATGCAGTGCCAGACGTGTCCCCCTGCTTAAGCCAGTACATGTCCAGGCCCGTCTGAAGTTTGCTAGAGAGCATTTGGATGATCCAGAAGAAGTTTGGGAGAGTGTCGGATGAAACCAAAATATAACTTTTTGGTAAAAACTCAACTCGTCGTGTTTGGAGGACAAAGAATGCTGAGTTGCATCCAAAGAACACCATACCTACTGTGAAGCATGGGGGTGGAAACATCATGCTTTGGGGCTGTTTTTCTGCAAAAGGGACCAGGACGACTGATCCGTGTAAAGGAAAGAATGAATGGGGCCATGTATCGTGAGATTTTGAGTGAAAACCTCCTTCCATCAGCAAGGGCATTGAAGATGAAACGTGGCTGGGTCTTTCAGCATGACAATGATCCCAAACACACCGCCCGGGCAACGGAGTGGCTTCGTAAGAAGCATTTCAAGGTCCTGGAGTGGCCTAGCCAGTCTCCAGATCTCAATCCCATAGAAAATCTTTGGAGGGAGTTGAAAGTCCGTGTTGCCCAGCAACAGCCCCAAAACATCACTGCTCTAGAGGAGATCTGCATGGAGGAATGGGCCAAAATACCAGCAACAGTGTGTGAAAACCTTGAAGTCTTACAGAAAACGTTTGACCTCTGTCATTGCCAACAAAGGGTATATAACAAAGTATTGAGATAAACTTTTGTTATTGACCAAATACTTATTTTCCACCATAATTTGCAAATAAATTCATTAAAAATCCTACAATGTGATTTTCTGGATTCTTTTTCTAATTTTGTCTGTCATAGTTGAAGTGTCCCTATGATGAAAATTACAGGCCTCTCATCTTTTTAAGTGGGAGAACTTGCACAATTGGTGGCTGACTAAATACTTTTTTGCCCCACTGTATATGGCTCTAGTCCACTCTTATCCATCTTCATTAATCAGTTTCCTAAAGTGATCATTATCTCCCTAATGGGCTTCTGGGAAGAGAGGCTTCTAGGGTGTTGCCTAGAAGTTTAACTTAAGGAAACATTCACAATTTATACTGAAAAAATATATAAACACATGTAAAGTGTTGGTCCCGTGTTTCATGAGCTGAAATTTTCTATACGCACAAAAGCTTATTTCTCTCAAATGTTGTGAAATAATTTCTTTACATCCCTGTTTATTGAGCATTTCTCCCTTGCTGAGATAATCCATCCACCTGACAGGTGTGGCATATCAAGAAGCTGATTAAACAGCATGATCATTACATAGGTGCACCTTGTGCTGGGGGGACAATAAAAGGCCACACTGAAATGTGCTGTTTTGTCACACAACACAATTCTACAGATGTTTTGAGGGAGTGTGCGATTGGCATGCAGAGATGTCCATCAGAACTGTTGCCAGAGAATTTACTGTTAATTTCTCTACCGTAATCCGCCTCCAACGTTGTTTTAGAGAATTTTGCAGTACGTTCAACCGGCCTCACAACCACAGACCACGTGTAGCCACACCAGCCCAGGACCTCCACATCTGGCTTCGTCACCTGCGGGATCATCTGAGACCAGCCACAAAGACAGCTGATGAAACTGTGGGTTTGCACAACCTGAAGAATTTCTGCACTAACTGTCAGAAACTGACTCCGGGAAGCTCATCTGTGTGCTTGTTGTCCTCACCAGGGTCTTGACCTGACTGCAGTTTGGTGTCGTCACTGACTTCAGTGGGAAAATGTTCACCTTCGATGTCCACTGCCATGATGAAGTGTGCTCTTTACAGATGAATCCCGGTTTCAACTGTACCGGGCAGATGGCAGCGTGTATGGTGTTGTGTGGGTGAGCATTTTGCTGATGTGAACAGTGCCCCGCGGTGAGGTTATGGTATGGGCAGGCATAAGCTATGGACAACAAACACAATTGCATTTTATCAATGGGAATTTCAATGCACAGAGATACCGTGATGAGATCGTGAGGCCCATTGTCGTGCCGTTCATCCGCCCCATCACCTCATGTTTCAGCATGATAATGCACAGCCCATGTTGCAAGGATCTGGACACAATTCCTGGAAGCTGAAAATGTCCCAGTTTTTCCATAGCCTTCATACACACCAGACATGTCACCCATTGAGCATGTTTGAGATGCTCTGAATCGACGTACGACATCGTGTTCCAGTTCCTGTCAATATCCAGCAAAGAAGAGTGGGACAACATTCCACAGGCAATAATCAACAACCTGATCAACTCTATGTGAAGGAGATGTGTTGCGCTGCATGAGGAAAATGGTGGTAACACCAGATACTGACTGGTTTCCTGATCCACACCCCTACAGATGCATATCTGACCAATAGATGCATATCTGTATTCCCAGTCATGTGAAATCCATAGATTAGGGCCTCCATTTATTTCAGTTGACTGATTTCCTTATATGAACTGTAACTCAGTAAAATCTTTGAAATACATTTTAACTCAGTTTTTCACAATTCCTGACATTTTAATCCTAGTAAAAATTCCCTGTCTTAGGTCAGTTAGGATCACCACTTTATTTTAAAAATGTGAAATGTCAGAATAATAGTTTAGAGATTTATTTCAGCTTTTATTTCTTTCATCACATTCCCAGTGGGTCAGAAGTTTACATACACTCAATTAGTATTTGTTAGCATTAACTTTAAATTGTTTAACTTAGGTAGATTTCCACTAGCTTCCCACAATAAGTTGGGTGAATTTTGGCCCATTCCTCCTGACAGAGCGGGTATAACTGAGTCAGGTTTGTAGGCCTCCTTGCTCGCACATGCTTTTTCAGTTCTGCCCACAAATGTTCTATAGGATTGAGGTCAGGACTTTGTGATGGCCACTTCAATACCTTGACTTTGTTGTCCTTAAGCCATTTTCCACAACTTTGGAAGTATGCTTGGGATCATTGTCCATTTGGAAGACCCATTTGCGACCAAGCTTTAACTTTCTGACTGATGTCTTCAGATGTTGCTTCAATATATCCACATAATTTTCCTCCCACATGATGACATATATTTTGTGAAGTGCACCAGTCCCTCCTACAGCAAAGCACCCCCACAACATGATGCTGCCACCCCGTGCTTCACGGTTGGGATGGTGTTCTTCGGCTTGCAAGCCTCCCCCTTTTTCCTCCAAACATAACGATGGTCATTATGGCCAAACAGTTCTATTTTTGTTTCATCAGACCAGAGGACATTTCTCCAAAAAGTACGATCTTTGTCCCCATGTGCAGTTGCAAACCGTAGTCTGGCTTTTTTATGGCGGATTTGGAGCAGTGGCTTCTTCCTTGCCGAGTGGCCTTTCAGGTTATGTCGATATAGGACTCGTTTTAATGTGGATATAGATACTTTTGTACCCGTTTCCTCCTGATTTGCACTTTTTGTACCAAAGTACGTTCATCTCTAGGAGACAGAACGCGTCGCCTTCCTGAGCAGTATAACGGCTGCGTGGTCCCATGGTGTTTATACTTGCGTTCTATTGTTTGAGTTCTTTTGATTTTCTCATGATGTCAAGCAAAGAGGCACTGAGTTTGAAGGTAGGCCTTGAAATACATCCACAGGTACACCTCCAAACGATGTCAATTAGCTTATCAAGCTTATAAAGCCATGACATTTTTGGGAATTTTCCAAGCTGTTTAAAGGCACAGTCAACTTAGTGTATGTAAACTTCTGACCCACTGGAATTGTGATAATAGTGAAATAATCTGTCTAAACAATTGTTGGGAAAATTGTTGGGAAAAAACTATGGTTTGTTAACAAGAAATGTGTGGAGTGGTTGAAAAAGGAGTTTTAATGACGCCAACCTGAGTGTATTTAAACTTCCGACTTCAACTGTATGTCTGACTCGCCAATAGCTTGGCTTCCCTTTATAATCATTTACTTTTGTTAAAGATGCACTATGCAGATATCTCTCCGCCATTTCCTGGTCGATAAAATTCTAATAGTTCGCCTAATTTCAGTTTGTGACAACAAGCAACTATAGTGTAGTATCATTGTACCATCTAAACCCCTGTGAAATCTATTTTCCATAACCAAAAATATTGTATTTTCAGCTGTTTGAAGCTGGTGCACCAAACCGAAAGTAAAAGACGCAAAAAAGTCAACTTAAAAATGGGAAGTATAGAAATAGCGCACAGAACAGATCTACCGCTTCTTAGACTTGCTTTCTACTAGAATGACAGACCTATACTATAACACACATTTCTATGTGAATTTTGTCAGGTCGCCCAAAAAGTGACATTGCAGCTTTAAGTGGAGAAAAGGGGGTGATGGTTAATGTAAATATTTTCTACAGGTCCCGCTCTAGTCTGGCTTGGCATTCCTCTGTAGAGGCCGGCTGCTCATTCCCAAAGGCCGAGGGGGGCTCACTGCTCCACTTTCAGGGCTCCCTAAGCCAAAAACGGCCTTCACCAAACAGGAGAGTGTATTTTTGCGTCCCAAATGGCACTCTAATTCCTATGTAGTGCACTACTTTTGACCAGGGCCCATAGGGCACTGTATAGGGAAAAGGGTGGCATTTGGGATGCAACCCTGGAGAGGGGCTCAACCCTGGAGAGGGGCTCTCTTTCAGCATTGTCGATTGCTTGACCGTACAAGGGCTCAGACAGCAGTGACGTGCAAGACGGACAACACTGGTGTTTGAAGTAGAGAAGTTAGTCTGAGTGATACGAATGTGAAGGGGGAAGGGGATTCTACAGTATGCACTGTGACTATAAACTCTGGAATTAGGCCTATAGCCTAGTGAGTCTTGTTTAGTTGGCAAGTAGCCTAACATCCAACATGGGCACTGGAGGTAAACGAATCAGAACAGAAGAGAATGCATGCAGAATGGTTGAGAAAAGTAGGCTGTTGCTTGATGCATCAAATCTGGAATATATCTGAGGGGGGATTAATGGGACATCAGTTTCTGTTTTTTTTTATTATTTTTTTTAGGCCTGTTTTATACGCAAATGTGAAGGTGACGCTGTACACCAACAGAACGTTGCAGATTCTGTTAACGAGGGTATTTGAAAAGGCCATCCCAAAAACAATTAAGCCAAAATAGTGACTGCACCATATGAACTACAGTAAATATCAAGCCCTGGCTGGTATGAAGGAGTTTCTCAAGACCGCATACATCTTAATTAATGTGCTGTGTTCTGTCTGTTGGCAGATGACCCTGGGCCACGAGATCGGCGCCGGGGCGGCGTGTCTGAAATGCAAGGACAAGTGTGAGGGGTTTGAGCTACACTTCTGGAGGTTTGTACTATTGTCTCTGTGCGGTGTAGTTATTATCATTTTTCATATTGAATTCAAGATAATCCAGACCCGATGGGGACAACAACAACAATGCTTATTTTCTCTTAGCTTCACAACAACAGGGAAAGCCACGGGCCCTGAAAGCATGTTGCAACCGATCATTGTTGTCTACTATTACAGTTTTTGTGCTCTTAAATTTGACTGAACTGACATGTCCTACATTTCTTTGACTTCCTGTCTGATTTCTGGACTTACAATGCAGTCTTTATCTGGACCAATGACTCATGAAAATAGTTGTCCCCCACTGTCCTCTCAAGTCAAGGAAGCCTTCCTGCTTCCCCTGACAATTATCCACACTCAGCTAGCTTTCATGAAGACATCACAACAGGTGCCCCAGTGCCTACTGCAGTGGCCAGTTGCTATGGCAACACCTAACCGCCACAATTCCTTCCATCTTGGTCATGGTCAGGCATGCAGGGCAAGCCCAGTCTGTGGAAATAAGAACGGAACAGGAAAGATATTCTGTGTTTGATGTAATTTGATCCTAAGGTGACGACATCACTCATCCCACCTTAGCAGATGTGTGGTGACCTCACTTGTCCAGTATCCTGCCTTCCACTTACTCACAAGCTTTTGACTGTTTCCCAAAAGTCATGAATATTTCTTATTCCTCTTCTCTTCCATGACCACTGATCTGAAAAGATGTGAAAGCAATAGGGTATATATCTAAACTCCAGGACCTTTGACTTGCTTTACGCTATAGGGCAGGTGTACTCAACTCTTACCCTATGAAGTCCGGCGCCTGCTGGTTTTCTGTTCTACCTGATAATTAATTGCATGCACCTGGTGTCCCAGGTCTAAATCAGTCCCTGCTTAGAAGGAAACAATATATATTTTTAAAAGCAGGGGAGGTTCAGCGATGAGTTTCAGGGCTGTATGGCCTACCTACTGGCCACACGCTGGTTGAACATTGTTTCCACGTCATATCAATATAATGTTATAGAACCAACGTGGAATAGATATTGAATTCAAGTCTGTGCCCAGTTGGTAGAGGTTTTCCTGGTTAGGTGATCATAAAGGAAACCTAGACATTTTTGAGAGTACTTAGACCCAACCATACGTCTAACCTATTCCCCATTGACTTTCCCCATCACAGAAAGATCTGCCGGAACTGTAAGTGTGGTCTTACGGACCACGATGTGCAGATGAACTCTGATGATAACAGGAAGGTGGGCAAGCTGTTCGAGGATACCAAGTACACTGGCCTCATTGCCAAGCTCAAAACTGACGGTGTACCCACGTACAAGGGCAACCAGGTCACCTTCTCCATCTCTGCCAGCCCCATATCAGGAACCGCTATTCCATACAGTCCCCAATCTGCCCACAATGTGCCAGCCAATGCTGGCTATGGGGATGGAGCTGGCTATGTGGCTGGAACTGGGCCCAGGGCTGGAGCTGGTAATGGGGCTGGGGCCGGAGCTGGGGCTAGCTATGGTGCTGGGACCGGAGGTGGAGCTGGGGCTGGACCCGCTACCATGCCCAAACCTGGGGCAATCAGAGCCACTGCTGTGTCAGCCAATGTCGTACCAGTCAGGAAGGATGCCGTGCCCATGAAGTCTGTTACCTACGAGTGGGCTCCTCCAGGGGTGAAACAGTACATGGTAAGGGTATAACTACAGTTTATCTTCAGTAACATAACAGTAAAACTACTGTATCATAGAATTAGAATACCTATGATAATCCCAGGGTTGAGAACACCGGTCTGGAAGAACTTTGCCGGTATTGTTTCCTTGGTTTCTGTAAGGGATGTCATCATGGCCTAGCCTAGTAAAAAACAAATGTTAGTAGGTTCAGTCTGATTTAGGTTGTCTGATTTTAACCAGGCTAATCACTAGAAAGACTGTCCACTAGAGGTCACACTTTGTATCTTTTCATATCCTTCAAGTATGTGTTAAGTAGTGGTAGTTAGGGAGAGGTTGTAAGATGTCCTATAACAACTGGCTGCCTCTCCCAATCGCTCCCTTAACAAGATCAGCACAGCAACACGGCTTAATTTGAGTCACAAGCCCAGGGAAGACTGAGTTAGATCTTCACTGCCTCTCTCTATCTATCTTTTTGTTTTCACTTTCTCTGTTTGTTCCAATGACTCTTCCTCCCTCTTTCCATTTCCTCGTTTTTGTCCATTGTTTTCTCCATGTCTTTCCCTCCCTCTCTCTCTTCTCCTCCCTTAACAAAGTCCTAATTCTCTCTCCTCTGCTCTCCAATTGACCGTCAGGCGGTACGCTACATCGAGCTCCTGCCCCCAGAGAGGCGTCCCATAGCGGGCACGGAGGGTGCAGCCTACCGCCGGCAACAGATGGCAGTGCAGCTACCGGAGCACGACCAGGATCCGGCCAAGTGCCACGAGCTGACCCCTGCAGAGGTCAAACAGATGCAGCAGTACGTCCGCAAGTACAAGGACGAGGCCCTGGGAGTGGGAGACATCAAACTGCCTGAGGAGATGATGGGTCAGGCTCCGGGTCAGGAGGGAGGACCAGGACAGGGAGCGCCAGGCATGGGAGGACGAGGGATGGGAGCCCCTGGGCTTCCAGTTGGGGCTGGGGGATCCTTTGGGCCTGGAGTTGGGGCTGGGGGAGCCTTTGGGCCTGGAGTTGGGGCTGGGGGATCCTTTGGGCCTGGAGTTGGGGCTGGGGGAGCCTTTGGGCCTGGAGTTGGGGCTGGGGGATCCTTTGGGCCTGGAGTTGGGGCTGGGGGATCCTTTGGGCCTGGAGTTGGGGCTGGGGGAGCCTTTGGGCCTGGAGTTGGGGCTGGGGGAGCCTTTGGGCCTGGAGTTGGGGCTGGGGGAGCCTTTGGGCCTGGAGTTGGGGCTGGGGGAGCCTTTGGGCCTGGAGTTGGGGCTGGGGGAGCCTTTGGGCCTGGAGTTGGGGCTGCGGGAGCCTTTGGGCCTGGAGTTGGGGCTGCGGGAGCCTTTGGGCCTGGAGTTGGGGCTGCGGGAGCCTTTGGGCCTGGAGTTGGGGCTGGGGGAGCCTTTGGGCCTGGAGTTGGGGCTGGGGGAGCCTTTGGGCCTGGAGGTCCTGGTCATCGAACAAGTCCTGGGTCTGGGAGTACACTCGGGCTAGCGGAACAGGTTCAACCTGGGATGGGGGCTGGAGGTTACCCTGGGGCAGGAGAAGGTGGACCAGGAGACATGGGCACTGCTGCCACCGCTGGGGCCATGGGTACTCCGGGAGCCCCTGGAGATCACCTGGCTGGACCCTGTGGACACTATGTAAGTATACCCTCCGATCGAAGCGTGAGATATTGTGACCAACTGACAGTGGGTTGTTATCCTAAGATTTGGTCCCCTTCCTTCCTACTGTATGTCCTTTCTCTCTTCCTTCATCATGGATATTAAAGAGAGCCTTTTGATTAGTCACTGTTGGTGCATTCTGGTTCCCTGATTATTTTTTTGTCTCGTTCCTATGCCCTCTCTCATCATGGATTTAAGAGCCCTCACTGTCAGACTCACTTCAGACACATGGCTTTGTGAAGCTACGATTAGATTAGAGACTAGAGAATGACTGAACAAGGGAGTGATTCTCTCCGAGAAGTCGTAGATGAACTTTGATGATAACAGAGGTGAAGTGTGTGTTGTCAAACTATACTTCAACTAACTTTCATATGAAGTATTTGTCCCAGTCACTGATGCTAGAACCAAGCTTTTCATATTGTGTATATTTATTGGCATGGATACGGTCTCTACCTCTCTCTCATGCGTGCACACTCTTTCTCTCTGTCGCTCTCTCTCGTTCAATGTTAATATATTCAAGGAAAATATGCTGGAGTTGAAATGTAGAACAGTCTCACATTTTAGTTGAAATGTATATTCTCAGCAGAGAATACTGTTGAATAGTGTAGAATGAGGACAGACATTCAACTGGCCACAAGACGGAGCCAGAAGTGAAAATATGAGTGAATAGTTTTGCATATTGATTTGTTTAGTATGGTTTTGAAGCGTGACTGAAAAATGTTTCCATCTAAACAGAGTTTTGGCTCATGCAAACCCCTACAGACTGCCCGTCTGTCTTTCTACCCGTCTCTCCCCATATGCAGTTAGTTATTCCAACTGAATTAATATTTGGATTTATGGGAGCTGTCAGGCAGTGTGTTAAATCATAATCATCATTATGCAGTTTAAGTTTATAATGGCATAAAATACCAGGATGAGGCTGTGCTACAGGGCCATTGTTTTAGTGAGGGCATTGCTAACGAAGGTCTTTTCTCTTGTATTCCTCCTTCCTGTCACCTTCTCCTTCTATCCCCATTCCCCTTCTTCAGTCGTGCCACCAGTGCCAGCTGCCCATGCGTCAGGGTGAGCCTGCGGTGTACGCAGAGCGTGCTGGCTATGACAATCTGTGGCACCCAGCCTGCTTTGTGTGCTGCACCTGCTCAGAGCTCCTGGTGGACATGATCTACTTCTGGAAGAAGGGACAGTTGTACTGCGGACGCCACTATGGAGACAGCGAGAAGCCACGCTGCGGGGGCTGTGACGAGGTGAGGGGTTGGGGAGGCAGGGATGAGAGGGGTCAGAGGTGAGCAAAGAAGGGACAGCTGTACCACAGACGCCACTAAGGAGACAGCGAGAAGCCCAGCGGTGGAGGCTGTGATGAGTATATGTTTGAGATCCATTAAACACATTGTGGAGCAAGAATGTCAGAGCTGGAGTATATTTTTAAATATGAGAGGAAAACTAAAAGAATCCTTTCCCAATTCTACCTCCCCATGTTAACCTGGTGTGTCTGTCTGTGTGTCTGTCTGTGTGTCTGCAGCTGATCTTCAGTAATGAGTACACGCAGGCCGAGGACCAGAACTGGCATCTGAAGCACTTCTGCTGCTTTGACTGTGACTGTGTGCTGGCTGGAGAGACGTACGTTATGGAGAACAACAAGCCTGTCTGCAAGCCCTGCTACATGAAGAGCCACGCCGCGGTAAGAACAGAGAGGGAGAGTGTGTGTGCAGTACGTGGGTGATACCCTGTACAATGTGTATTGTATACATGAGATACAGTTTAAGTCTGAAGTTTACACGCACCTTAACCAAATACATTAAAACAGTTTTTCACAATTACTGACATTTAATCCTAGTAAAAATTCCCTGTTTTAGGCCAGTTAGGCTCACCACTTTATTCTAAGAATATGAAATGTCAGAATAATAGTAGAGAATTATTTATTTAAGCTTTTATTTCTTTCATCACATTCCCAGTGGGTCAGAAGTTTACATGCACTCAGTTAGTATTTGGTAGCATTGCCTTTAAGTTTAACTTGGGTCAAACGTTTCAGGTAGCCTTCCACAAGCTAACCGTAATAAGTTGGGTGAATTTTGGCCCATTCCTCCTGACAGAGCTGGTGTAACTGAATCAGGTTTGTAGGCCTCCTTGCTCGCACACGCTTTTTCAGTTCTGCCCACAATTTGAGGTCAGGGCTTTGTGATGGCCACTCCAATACCTTGACTTTGTTGTCCTTAAGCCATTTTACCACAACTTTGGAAGTATACTTGGGGTTATTGTCCATTTGGAAGACCCATTTGCGAACAAGCTTTAGCTTCCTGACTGATGTCTTGAGATGTTGCTTCAATATATCCACATGATTTCCCTTCCTCATGATGCCATCTATTTTGTGACGTGCACCAGTCCCTTCTGCAGCAAAGCACCCCCTCAACATAATGCTGCCACCCCCGTGCTTCACGGTTGGGGTGGTGTTCTTTGGCTTGCAAGCATCCCCCTTTTTCCTCCAAACATAACGATGGTCATTATGGCCAAACGGTGCTATTTTTGTTTCATCAGACCAGAGGACATTTCTCCAAAAAGTACGATCTTTGTCCCTATGTGCAGTTGCAAACCATAGTCTGGCTTTTTTATGGCGGTTTTGGAGCAGTGGCTTCTTCCTTGCTGAGCGGCCTTTCAGGTTATGTCGATATAGGACCTGTTTTACCGTGGATATAGATACTTTTGTACCTGTATCCTCCAGCATCTTCACAAGGTCCTTTTCTGCTGTTCTGGGATTGATTTGCACTTTTCGCACCAAAGTACGTTCATCTCTAGGAGACAGAACGCGTCTCCTTCCTGAGCGGTATGACGGCTGCGTGGTCCCATGGTGTTTATACTTGCGTACTATTGTTTGTACAGATGAACGTGGTACCTTCAGGCATTTGGAAATTGCTCCCAAGGATGTACCAGACTCGTGGAGGTCTACAAAAAAAAAAACTGAAGTTTTGGTTGATTTCTTTTGATTTTTCCCATGATGTCAAGCAAAGAGGCACTGAGTTTGAAGGTAGGTCTTGAAATACATCCACAGGTACTACTCCAATTGACTCAAATTATGTCAATTAGCCTATCAGAAGCTTCTAAACATTTACATTTAAGTCATTTAGCAGACGCTTTTATCCAGAGCGACTTACAAATTGGAAAGTTCATACATATTCATCCTGGTCCCCCCGTGGGGAATGAACCCACAACCCTGGCGTTGCAAGCGCCATGCTCTACCAACTGAGCCACACGGGACCATGACATCATTTTCTGGAGTTTTCCAAGCTGTTTAAAGGCACAGTCAACTTAGTGTATGTAAACTTCTGACCCACTGGAATTGTGATACAGTGAAATAATCTGTCTGTAAACAATTGTTGGAAAAATGACTTGTGTCATGCACAAAGTAGATGTCCTAACCAACTTGCCAAAACTATAGTTTGTTAACCAGAAATTTGTGGAGTGGTTGAAAACGAGTTTTAATGACTCCAACCTAAGTGTATGTAAACTTCCGACTTCAACTGTAACTGTGCTAGATACGTGTGTGTTTTTAAACAAACATCCCCTCTCTCTACAGGTGTGTACGGCCTGTCAGAACCCAGTGGAGCCCGAGGCCCAGCGCGTGTCCTACGGGGAGTTCCACTGGCACGCTGAGCCTCAGTGCTTCCAGTGCTCCTGCTGTGCTAAGTGTCTAATTGGAGAGCGCTTCATGGCCGTACAGGGAATGCTCTTCTGCTCTGTCGAGTGCAAGAAGAAGACCATGACCTAGAGAAGACCGTAGTGTACCGTACAGCAGCTCAACCTTCTCCGGCCTCCCGACCACAATTATAATTTGAACTAAGCCTGGTCTAGAATACAAACAATAGTCTTACAATGGAATTATTAATTTGCCTTGACCACAAGAGCTTAGCTAATGATTTTCAGTTTCTAAGTTCCTGATGGGATGGGGAAAATAATGCCTTAAATCTATTGATTAGTCTTCTCTTAACAAGATTCTCCTCTACATCTTCTCTTTACATGCACTGTTTTGTTCCACCTCTTTGTTTACTGAGATTCATTTGGTTGGTGTTTTGTTTCAGAACACTTTTCTTCTTCTGAGTTTAAAGCAGCTATGAATGATTCTCAACTCTGTCTACTCAAGTATTTTTTGGTATTGTATCAGGATCCCCATTAGCTGTTGCGAAAGCAGCAGCAGCTACTCTTCCTAGGGTCCACAGAAAACATGAACCTTGACATAGTACAGAACATTAGTAGGCAAGAACAGTGTCCTTCCTTGGGTTGTTCTCAAATCCTGCTGCTTTCTCTAGAATGTACTACTGAACTCTAAGCAGTATTATGATTAACAACTTCAGTGTAATAGTATTACAATACGTGATACTTTGTGCAGTATTTCTGTTCTGCAGGAAGCAGCCTTTCAGTGTTGTAACAGACTGCACACTATGCAATGTGATCAACTGATTCTCTCCAACACCGTCCTGGAGAACCCCTGTGAACGCAGGTTTTCACAAGTGACTTTATTATGGACAACATCACTGAAATGTGATGTCATATCTTCAGAACATCTTAAAACGATGATGAAGGACTTTGGAGGACCAATGAAATGATCAGAAATCGTCAAGTAGTTATATGTACTGTGGCGTCAACTTATCTACTGCCTTCTCTCCTTCCTGCAGTCTTTTATATTATAATCGGTTTCCCTCGCAGTCTTCACAATAAGTGCCATTGGCTTTCCTTTATTTCTCTTGCACTTTATATTTTCTCACACTGTAACAACCTAATAAAGTTTTTTGCAATGATTAGTCTCCCGCTTGGTTCATACTGGCAGACAGGACCTTTAACAGTCAACACTACTAGAGGCGTTAACGACACACCACTTTGAACGCTTTGCGTTGTGTGTTCTTGCGTGTGTTTTTCACTTTCCAACATTCCTACCTAGCATACTCAATCCCCCTCAGGGACCAGTGTCGCTAGCATGCTAATGTGGCAGCTACAATACTTCACACGGGTGGAACAGGGACCTCTGACACGGACACCCCCCCAGGAAAAAAGGCCCAGTGTGACTTCGTTTCACCCACTCTTGTGGAAGTGGTGCACAATTCAAGAACGCCCCATTTTTCTCAGGGTCCATTGTCTTTTGTGGCAGCCGGCCCAAAACAATGGCTTTCCTCCCCATGCCGTAGTTTCACCTCCACTAGGCTTACAGTCAGTAGTAGGGTGTATCCCTCTCCTGACCTCTACACATACACAGCAACCCCTTGCTATATGCTTTCAATAGCAGGGGAACACCATATAAAGAAGTAGTCTGTGCATAGTTAGGGAGGGGGGGGGGGGGGGTTCCAATCATTCCCTTTAATGTCATATTCCTATTGGAATGTGCTTTCAATGTAACTACTTTTAATCCATCTGTCTGCAAATTTCAAGACATGGCATGTGAGGGTGCAGTGAGATACCTAATGGGTTGGACGATACTTTTCTCATCAATCATCTTAAATCTTTTTCTTAACTGGGAATCAACTAATCCTCCATTAACACAATGGAAAGGTCTAATGCTTTGATATCTAAATATTGAAACTGCGTGGGCCACGGACAGAAACAAAATGGTGCAGTTTGAGACCATGTGGCTGAGTGTGATGCGAGCTCTAGAGATGGGGGTGAGAGTAGCTAGGTCTGAGCAGGTGTGATTGTAAACTCAGCAAAAAATGAAACGTCCTCTCACTGTCAACTGCGTTTATTTTCAGCAAACTTAACATGTTTAAATATTTGTATGAACATAAGATTCAACAACTGAGACATAAACTGAAAAAGTTCCAAAGACGTGACTAACAGAACATGGATGTGTCCCTGAACAAAGGGGGGATGAAAATCAAAAGTAACAATCAGTATCTTGTGGCCACCAGCTGCATTAAGTGCTGCAGTGCATCTCTTCATCATGGACTGCAACAGATTTGCCTGTTCTTGCTGTGAGATGTTACCCCACTCTTCCACCAAGGCACCTGCAAGTTCCCGGACATTTCTGGGGGGGAATGGCGCTAGCCCTCACCCCCCGATCCAACAGGTCCCAGAGGTGCTCAATAGGATTGAGATCCGGGCTCTTTGCTGGCCATGGCAGAACACTGACATTCCCGTCTTGCAGGAAATCACGCTCAGAACGAGCAGTATGGCTGGTGGCATTGTCATGCTGGAGGGTCATGTCAGGATGAGCCTGCAGGAAGGGTACCACATGAGGGAGGAGGATGTTTTCCCTGTAACACACAGCGTTGAGATTGCCTGCAATGACAACAAGCTCAGTCCGATGATGCTGTGACACACCGCCCCAGACCATGATGGACCCTCCACCTCCAAATCGATCTCGCTCCAGAGTACAGGCCTCGGTGTAACGCTCATTCCTTCGGCGATAAACGTGAATCCGGCCAACACCCCTGATGAGACAACCACGACTCGCCAGTGAAGAGCACTTTTTGCCAGTCCTGTCTGGTCCAGCGACGGTGGGTTTGCCCATAGGCAGCGTTGTTGCCAGTGATGTCTGGTGAGGACCTCCCTTACGAGGGCCTACAAGCCCTCAGTCCAGCCTCTCTCAGCCTATTGAGGACAGTCTGAGCACTGATGGAGGGATTGTGCGTTCCTGATGTAACTCGGGCAGTTGTTGTTGCCATTCTGTACCTGTCCTGCAGGTGTGATGTTTGGATGTACCGATCCTGTGCAGGTGTTGTTACACGTGGTCTGCCACTGCGAGGACGATCAGCTGTACATCCTGTCTCCCTGTAGTGCTGTCTTAGGCGTCTCACAGTACGGACATTGCAATTTATTGCCCTGGCCACATCTGCAGTCCTCATGCCTCCTTGCAGCATGCCTAAGGCACGTTCACGCAGATGAGCAGGGACCCTGGGCATCTTTCTTTTGGTGTTTTTCAGAGTCAGTAGAAAGGCCTCTTTAGTGTCCTAAGTTTTCCTAACTGTGACCTTAATTGCCTTCCGTCTGTAAGCTGTTAGTGTCTTAACCAGGTGCATGTGCATTAATTGTTTATGGTTCATTGAACAAGCATGGGAAACAGTGTTTAAACCCTTTACAATGAAGATCTGTGAAGTTATTTGAAAAAGAGACATTTCTTTTTTTGCTGAGTTTAGATACAATCTGTATGAAAAGAGGCTCTTGTTTGGTTGTTAACAGCCTCTCTGTGCAGTAGTTGCTGCAAGGCAGCCAGTCTAGCTTAAGGGGGAAATAGTGGTCTCTAAGCAAGAATGCAATGTACTGAAATTGAGTGTGATGATGCCTGATTTTGATTTAATCTTCCACGTTCTTCATGTAAAGTTGACTCATCGCTATCTTACGCAAGTGGTATAGATAATCCAGTGTGCATGGCTGGCTGTCACACGCATTCATGTACGAGATGATGATCTACGGTAGACTGGGAGGCCAGCCTGCATTCTCAGAACAATCCAGAGATGTTGAAATGGAAATATCAAGTACATCCAATCCATGATTACATACATGTGGAGTCAAAACCTCCATGTAGTTTATATATGGAAGGGGAAGATACCGTAGGCTGTTTAGCCTGGATACGTACAGTACAGTCTGCGTTTGTGTTCAGTGTGGCCTGGCGACAGGGCATACATACAGGGCAATGGAACACAGTGGACAGTGAGGGAGAAGAACGAGGGGACAACAGTGGTACCCTGGGACAAGCAGGCATCTTATGGAATGTGACAGCAATGTATTCTTTTCATTTTAAGCTGTCAACTCTTCCTGCCTTTCTATCAGGAGGAATCATCCATCTTCCACAGGAGAGCACCGCAGGCAGTGTGCCATGCATCTGGCTCTCATCGCAGAGGGAGACCACAGCAGTCAAATCAACAGATCATCTCTCCTCTCCCTGTCAGCACGGGTTGGGGGAAAATAACTTCTCCTCTACCTAGGTCCTAGGCAGCGGTGTAAAGTACTTAAGTAAAAAAGTAATCTGTACTTTACTATTTATATTTTTGACAGCTTTTACTTCACTACATTCCTAAAGAAAATAAATGTACTTTTTACACCATAAATTTTCCCTGTCACCCAAAATTACTCGTTACATTTCAAACGCTTAGCAGGACAGAAAATGGTCCAATTTATCAAAAGAACATTACTGGTAATCCCTAAGGCCTCTGATCTGGTGGACTCACTCAACACAAATGCTTTGTTTGTAAATTATGTCTGAGTGTTGGAGTGTGTCCCTGGCTATCCATATGTAAAAAATAAATTGTGCTGTCTGGTTTGCTTAATATATGGAATTTTAAATTATTTTTTATTTGATACTTAAGTATATTTTAGCGATGACATTTACTTTTGATACTTAAGTATATTTAAAACCAAATACTTTTAGACTTCTACTCAAGTAGTCATTTACTGGGTGACTTATTTTCTATTAAGGTATCTTTACTTTTACTCAAGTATGACAATTGGGTACTTTTTCCACCACTGCTCCTAGGACAATAGAGTACAACCGGGGGGATTTTTTTGGTAAGATTTTATTTATTTTCTTACAATACAAAGCATACACAAACTCAGCAAAAAAAAGAAACGTCCCTTTTTCAGGACCCTGTCTTTCAAAGATAATTTGTAAAAATCCAAATAACTTCACAGATCTTCAATGCAAAGGGTTCAAACACTGTTTCCCATGCTTGAACCATAAACAATTAATGCACATGCACCTGTGGAACGGTGGTTAAGACGCTTACAGACGGAAGGCAATTAAGGTCACAGTTATGAAAACTTAGGACACTAAAGAGGCCTTTCTACTGACTCTGAAAAACACCAAAAGAAAGATGCACAGGGTCCCTGCTCATCTGTGTGAACGTGCCTTAGGCATGTTGCAAGGAGGCATGAGGACTGCAGATGTGGCCAGGGCAGTAAATTGCAATGTCTGTACTGTGAGACGCCTAAGACAGCGTTACAGGGAGACAGGATGGACAGCTGATCGTCCTCGCAGTGGCAGACCATGTGTAACAACAACTGCACAGGATCGGTACATCCAAACATCACACCTGCGGGACAGGTACAGGATGGCAACAACAACTGCACGAGTTACACCAAGAACGCACAATCCCTCCATCAGTGCTCAGACTGTCCGCAATAGGCTGAGAGAGGCTGTACTGAGGGCTTGTAGGCCTGTTGTAAGGCAGGTCCTCACCAGACATCATCGGCAACAACGCTGCCTATGGGCAAACCCACCGTCGCTGGACCAGACAGGACTGGCAAAAAGTGGTCTTCACTGATGAGGTGCGATTTTGTCTCACCAGGGGTGATGGTCGGATTTGCGTTTATCGTCGAAGGAAGGGGTGTTAGACCAAGGTCTGTACTCTGGAGCGGGATCGATTTGGAGGGTCTGTCATGGTCTGGGGCGGTGTGTCACAGCATCATCGGACTGAGCTTGTTGTCATTGCAGGCAATCTCAACGCTGTGCGTTACAGGGAAAACATCCTCATGTGGTACCCTTCCTGCAGGCTCATCCTGACATGACCCTCCAGCGTGACAATGCCATCAGCCATACTGCTCGTTCTGTGTGTGATTTCCTGCAAGACGGGAATGTCAGTGTTCTGCCATAGCCAGCGAAGAGCCCGGATCTCAATCCCATTGAGCACGTCTGGAACCTGTTGGATCAGGGGGTGAGGGCTAGGGCCATTCCCCCCCAGAAATGTCTTGGAACTTGCAGGTGCCTTGGTGAAAGAGTGGGGTAACATCTCACAGCAAGAACTGGCAAATCTGGTGCAGTCCATGAGGAGGAGATGCACTGCAGTACTTAATGCAGCTGGTGGCCACACCAGATACTGACTGTCACTTTTGATTTTGACCCCCCCTTTGTTCAGGGACACATTATTCCATTTCGGTTAGTCACATGTCTTTGGAACTTTTTCAGTTTATGTCTCAGTTGTTGATTCTTATGTTCATACAAATACTTACACATGTTAAGTTTGCTGAAAATAAATGCAGTTGACAGTGAGAGGACGTTTCTTTTTTTCTTAGTTTAGTAGCTTTGATCAGTCAGTGTGCTATGTTTTTGATCAGCCTAAGGGATGCATAAACCACAGACTAGGACCAACTGGAAATATCATGGGCTATCCCTTAATGTGCTGTGTTTCATTAGAGAGTGTGTGGCCAGTACTTTGATAAACCATTGCTCTGACATCACATTTTACGTCACTACCAACCTCATAAAACTTTTTGGGATATGAAACTGACTTCTTGAGGGAAATTGGCAGTTGGTGGTGTCCATGTCACCAGTATGAAAAGTTCCTGCAGAGGGCACACTTTCACATTCTATGGTAAAGGTTTGTTCCAAAGCTGTAATCAGTATGGTCACAGTAGGCTGCTACAACATCAGTTTTTGTTTTTTGGGGGGCAATGGACACAGGGTCTGTTTAGCTTACAGATAGGCCTATTTGTCTCAAAATGACTTTGATTCTGTAAGAGAGTGTAATGTACTTGAACAGAACTCAGGCCTGGGCAGGGTAGAAAGGGGTCTGGTCCAGCTGTAACAAGTCAAGGTCAGAGGTATGTGAAGGTATTTAAACACTCTGAGAGGAAAAACAGCAGCCATCTCTAAATAAATATCAGCTGTCTGGAACCAGATAACCCTCACCACCCACATTCCTTCACCCTGGAACGATAGAGTGAGAAAGAGTGACGGAGAGAGGAAAGGAGGGGAGAGGCAAGAAGAGACTCACCTTTAAGGAATGTTGTTATGGAAGGAATAGGCCTGGAATGATTATCTATGACCTACCTGAATATTTGAAGCAATCAGCCTATCTTCAGTGGTGATCAGTCATCAGATATGCTGAAGTGGGGTTGTCTTGAATGTGACCTTTCTGTCGCTGTATGATTTACTGTAACATTACTGTAATGTACTCTGTTCAGAGCTTGCCTTTGACCTCTATGGTTTTGTGCTCCAGTGCAAGTCATCATGATGTGGGCAAGATTGCCCCCTAAAATGGCTGCCGCAGGTAGTAACAAACAAAACAAAAAGATAGTGAATAGTGCGACCGACCATCTTATCTCGTTCAACCTGTGTACCCATGGGTGGGTGGTTAGGTGGGGTATGGGAGTGAAAGGCAACCCCTTTGATGATTATAGAGCAAGAAATCAATAGGTGAAAGGTAGTTAAATAGGTCGTCCTTAAAGATACTTATGATAGCAACAGTAACCCACCCAAAGAACTCCCACTTCACCCCACAATAACAAGACGGTTTGTGTACGTCAGTCATGACTTGAAGCCGTTGGTAACTTTGAAGCACAGCCCTTTCAGCACTCCCAGAACTGGTTTAGAGAGTGGCTAATTATATATTCTGATAAGAGAATGTATCATTGTATCCCTTAGAGCAGTTCAAGTTGAATCATGCACTCTGGTAAATATTGTAGTTTTTGTACAGTGCTTTTTGGCTGTGTGAAAATCTGAATGGTAATGGCCAAAGATTTTGACAGGGTGAGTTCCATCTGTCCTCCTTCCTCCCTCCCCTCCTCATCCTCATTCAAAATCTGGGCTGCAGCTGACTAGCTCTAGAATACATGAGAGAACCCTGTCTCTACCTCACAGAGACATGATTCACAATACCTTCTATTTGTCGCTTTGATATGGAGAGGATAGGAGCTCTGTTTCTGTACTCCATCCTTTTCTCTTTTTCTTTCACTAATTCACTCCCTCGTCTCTCATCTCCCACTAATCCGTCAACTTCTTAAACGTTGTGTTCTTTCAAGTCTATATTGACTTAAATTACTTTCTCATGTGTTTCTCTACCACCTCTCTGTCAAACCCTTTCTGTGGAAGATTGGCTCTGGCTGATGCCCAGAGACAAACAGACAGCTGTTAGTTTCAGTGTTACTGCTGAGAGTTAGAAAAGTGGAATACACAAGGTGTACATTTGAAACGTGGTTGTGCATCAGCAGTGTATCTCTTGTTATGTCAGTCACTGACAGTCATTATATTAGCCATGTCAGCTAACAATTCTTAGATTAAAAAGTTAGTCTAGCCAGTTATCTAAACTTGTAGTAATCATGGCAAATACCGATCGGGCACGCAGGGCACATGCCCAGGGGCCCTGACCTCCAGGGGGCCCCCATTGATTTTGTTAGTCACTCTCACTCAGATATCATTACCATGGTGTAAGTCATGGCAAAATGGCAAAATGGGTAGAATTGCAGGAAATTAACTTTAAAACTGCAAAACTTTCTCTCTGCCCCATGGCAAAATGTGTAGAACTGCAGAAAATGTACTTCAAAACTGAAATGTTTCTCTCCTCTGCCCCCTAACCAAATCTCGCTTTGGGCCTCCTGCTCACATCATATCCAGATTCTTCCCACGATTTACGATTTACATTCAACAAGACAACAGAGATAACCTAGCCTAGGACATACTGACCCACCTAACCATTGCTTCAGGGAGGACCTGCTCCAATACTTTCTACCTGCTTTCTTTTTTTTTCTCTCTCTCTCTCTCTCTCTCTCTCTCTCTCTCTCTCTCTCTCTCTCTCTCTCTCTCTCTCTCTCTCTCTCTCTCTCTCTCTCTCTCTCTCTCTCTCTCTCAATTCAATTCAATTCAATTCAATTGACTTTATTGACATGGCAAGTTATTATTACTTACATTGTCAAAGTATACATATCGAAAAATTTAAATAAAATATATATGTATATATATACACAAAATATATATATATTTATATATAAATAAATGGTGGTACTAACAGCAATAATAATAGTAGTAGTGGACATGGGATTACCATTAATAACAGCTACAACAACAATATTAATCAGAACAACAATACATTAAAGCAACAGTAGTAGACCAGTGTCAACATGACTGAGAAGACACATGACCTGGTACGAAAGACCAGGTCTCTCTCTCTCTCTCTCTAGTTGGTGGGTCAGTAGGGATACTCTTCCCTCTGGACCCATTTAATATCACTTCTTCCTACGTCTTCAGGGACTGTGTTGTTGATAGTTCTGGCGTCCCAACAAAACATGCACTTCATGTCTGTGGGGCGTTTCCATTGAAAACATCCTCCTCTAACTAACCCTACCACTGCAGCCAGCAGCACCTGTTGAGTGATGAGTCAGCGTAGACATGGAAAATAGTTGCCTGTCTGCCAGACATCACATCTCCTTAGTGGATTCCACACAACATTCTCTGTTTATACCGTGTCACGGTTTACATCATAGAGAGACATATGCTCTATTTAAATTACTTTACCACAGTAGCTACCAGTGGAATAGCCTATGTAATAATCTCATTATAAATTATGGTTTACTTTTGATTATTGAAAAAAATGTTTTACTCCATCTTCGTGGTATCCAATTGGTAGTGGTCAGCTACAACAGAGCCTGGACTCGAACCAGGATCTCTAGTGGCACAGCTAGCACTGTGATGCAGTGCCTTAGACCACCGAGACAGAGCCTGGACTCGAACCTGGATATCTAGTGGCACAGCTAGCACTGTGGTGCAGTGCCTTAGACCACTGAGACAGAGCCTGGACTCGAACCAGGATATCTAGTGGAACAGCTAGCACTGTGATGCAGTGCCTTAGACCACTGAGACAGAGCCTGGACTTGAACCAGGATATCTAGTGGAACAGCTAGCACTGTGATGCAGTGCCTTAGACCACTGAGACAGAGCCTGGACTCGAACCAGGATATCTAGTGGAACAGCTAGCACTGTGATGCAGTGCCTTAGACCACTGAGACAGAGCCTGGACTCGAACCAGGATATCTAGTGGAACAGCTAGCACTGTGATGCAGTGCCTTAGACCACTGAGACAGAGCCTGGACTCGAATCAGGATATCTAGTGGCACAGCTAGCACTGTGATGCAGTGCCTTAGACCACTGAGACAGAGCCTGGACTCAACCCAGGATCTCTAGTGGCACAGCTAGCACTGCGATGCAGTGCCTTAGACCACTGAGACAGAGCCTGGACTCGAACCAGGATATCTAGTGGCACAGCGAGCACTGTGATGCAGTGCCTTAGACCACCGAGACAGAGCCTGGACTCGAACCTGGATATCTAGTGGCACAGCTAGCACTGTGATGCAGGGCCTTAGACCACCGAGACAGAGCCTGGACTCGAACCAGGATATCTAGTGGCACAGCGAGCACTGTGATGCAGTGCCTTAGACCACTGCACCACTCGGGAGGCCTCAATTTTTATTATTTTTAAAGTGGTAGGTGCTTAGTAACTGTTTACACATATCTGGTAAAAGGAGCAAATGTTATCCTTTATCTGCCCAGGAATAACAGAATAATAAATCTGATACTAAGCTCTCAAAAAGTGTCTAAGGACTGTGCAAAGTCCAGGACATGTTTATTTCGTTATCTCCTAGCTGTGATAGTGAGATATCTCTACTCTTAGCTTGAGATCAAAAGGTAATTGTCAAAAAACATAAAAGCCATCCACTCCTTACACAAAGTAAACTCACGGTATCTGCCTCTGCTCTCCTTCCCTCCGTACGGCAGCCAGGCAGCCTCTTTTTGACTAATGGAGCCGTGATCAAGCCAGTCTACCCCACCCCAACCCCTGGGATACCTGTCTCTGAGCTCCTCTAGAGCATAAGTGATGCCTTCCTAATAATAGCGGAGTATTGGGAGACATTGTTTCGAAGAATCTTCCTGCACAGCAGGAAATGCAAACTTGTAGTGTATTTGAGATTTAAAAATACTCTGAAGTTTGTCATTTCCATTTTGAAATGTCAGACTTAATTTGCCTTAACGAAAAATGTATCAACCCCTACAAAAATCTCCATTAATTATAATCCACATAATAATTCATATTTCCTGTTGCTGCAGGTTTATTTTCCTGCTGTAGAAAAATTGCTCAAATTAAGATCCTACATCTGTATGTGACAAGGTCTGGTTTTTCCACATTGCAGATATTAGTTCGGGCAGTGAGGCCTTAACACAGGTTTACGATGTTGTTGTTGTTGTTGTCGTCAGCCAAGAGACAAGGCTCTGAGAAACACTTACAGTATCCTGTACCTGATTGTACTGTGCATAGCTTCTAGGCTGCTGTGATGAGAGATGATGATAATAATTAACTGAATGTCAATATTTGTTTATGACCCTTGTACCAGGTGATAGCATGATGACTATTTGTGTGGCAGCTAAATCACCTGCTCGTTTGACATCTGTCACATCGCTACTGCTACGTGTTGCCGGGGACTCAGGGATTTTCTAGAGGAGCTGGGGAGAAGTCAATAGGTTCAGTACCAATAGCATTGGTCAGTCAATGGCTTTTTCAATCTTTATTTATATAGCACATTTCCAACAGGAATGCAATATAATGCACTTCACAAGAAAAAAATGAAGGAAAAACTATGAAAATAAAACATAAATATTTACTACACAACATACATAAAGATAAAAAAAACTAAAGAATAACAATAAAAACTGAAAGACTAAAAAAGCACGCTAAGGAAAAGCAAAGCTAAAAAGGTATGTTTTTATATCTCTTAAATGTGTCCCCAGTTCCCCCCCCCCCCGGGTTCTCTGGCAGGCTATTCCAGAACCTGGGGGCATTCTCAAATTGCTCAGCCTATTTCTGTGTACTTAATGTTATAATAAAATTATTATCTCTCCATGCCTCTTGGTCCTAGGCTTTGGGATAGTGAAAAGGCCAGTGCCAGAGGGCCAGAGGGACAAGTCAGTTAAGAACAAATTCTTATTTACAATGGCGGCCTACCAAAAGGCAAAAGGCCTCCTACGGGGATGAAGGCTGGGATAAAATAATAATAATAATAATAATAATATATATATATATATATATATATATATATATATATATATATATATATATATATAGGACAGAAGACACATCACGACAAGAGATACAACACAACACTACACAAAGAGAGACCTAAGACAACAACATAGCAAGGCAGCAACATATGACAACACAGCATGGTAGCAACACAACATGACAACAACATGGTAGCAACACAACATGGTAGCAGAACAACACATGGTACAAAAATTATTGGGCACAGACAACAGCACAAAAGGCAAGAAGGTAGAGACAACAATACATCATGCAAAGCAGCCACAACTGTTAGTAAGAGTGTCCATGATTGAGTCTTTGAATGAAGAGATTGAGATAAAACTGTCCCGTTTGAGTGTTTGTTGCAGCTCGTTCCAGTCGCTAGCTGCAGTCGCTAACTGAAAAGACTAGCGACCCAGGGATGTGTGTGCTTTGGGGACCTTTAACAGAATGTGACTGGCAGAATGATTGCTGGAGGATGAGGGCTGCAGTAGATATCTCAGATAGGGGGGAGTGAGGCCTAAGAGGGTTTATAAATAAGCATCAACCAGTGGGTCTTGCGACGGGTATACAGAGATGACCAGTTTACATCGGAGTATAGAGTGCAGTGATGTGTCCTATAAGGAGCATTGGTGGCAAATCTGATGGCCGAATGTTAAAGAACATCTAGCCGCTCGAGAGCACCCTTAGCCTGCCGATCTATAAATTATGTCTCTGTAATCTAGCATGGGTAGGATGGTCATCTGAATCAGGGTTAGTTCGGCAGCTGGGGTGAAAGAGGAGTGATTACGATAGAGGAAACCAAGTCTAGATTTAGCTTTAGCCTGCAGCTTTGATATGTGCTGAGAGAAGGACAGTGTACCGTCTAGCCATACTCCCAAGTGCTTGTATGAGGTGACTACCTCAAGCTCTAAACCCTCAGAGGTAGTAATCACACTGGTAGGGAGAGGGGCATTCTTCTTACCAAACCACATGACCTTTGTTTTGGAGGTGTTCAGAACAGGGTTAATGGTAGAGAAAGCTTGTCGGACACTAAGAAAACGTTGTTGTAGAGCGTTTAACACAAAATCTGAGGAGGGGCAAGCTGAGTTTAAGACTGTATCATCTGCATATAAATGGATGAGAGAGCTTCCTACTGCCTGAGATATGTTGTTGGGGTACTCCCTTGGTGACAGCCAGTGGCTGAGACAGGAGATTTTCTGACTTTATACACTGCACTCTTTGAGCGAGGTAGTTAGCAAACCAGGCCAAAGACTCCTCAGAGACACCAATACTCCTTAGCCGGCCCACAAGAATGGAATGGTCTACTGTATCAAAAGCTTTGGCCAAGTCAATAAAAATAGCAGCACAACATTGCTTAGAATCAAGGGCAATGGTGACATCATTTAAGGTTGCAGTGACACATCCATAACCTGAGAGGAGACCAGAATGCATACCAGAGAGAGGTACTATAGACATCAAGAAAGCCGGTCAGTTGATTATTGACAAGTTTTTCCAACACTTTTGATAAACAGGGCAAAATATATTTTTTATATTTTTTATTTAACCTTTATTTAACTTCTTATGGCTGAGTTCCCGTTAACGGGATCGACTTGACAACAGCCAGTGAAAGTACAGGGCGCCAAATTCAAACAACAGAAATCTCATAATTAAAATTCCTCAAACATACAAGTATTTTACACCATTTTAAAGATAATCTTGTTGTAAATCCAGCCACAGTGTCCGATTTCAAAAAGGCTTTATGACGAAAGCACACCAAACGATTATGTTAGGTCAGCACCTAGTCACAGAAAAACACAGCCATTTTTTCAGCCAAAGAGAGAAGTCACAAAAAGCAGAAATATAGATAAAATTAATGACTAACATTTGATGATCTTCATCAGATGACACTCATAGGACTTCATGTTACACAATACATGTACATGTGTTTTGTTCGATAAAGTTAATATTTATATCCAACAATCTTAGTTTACATTGGCGTGTTATGTTCAGTAATGTTTTGCCTCCAAAACATCCGGTGATTTTGCAGAGAGCCACATCAATTTACAGAAATACTCATAATAAACATTGATAAAAGATACAAGTATTACACATGGAACTTTAGATAAATGTCCCCTTAATGCAACCGCTGTGTCAGATTTAAAAAAAACTTTACGGAAAAAGCACACCATGCTATAATCTGAGTACAGCGCTCAGAGCCCAAACAAGCCATACAGATATCCACCATGTTGTGGAGTCAACAGAAGTCAGAAATAGTATTATAAATATTCACTTACCTTTGATGATCTTCATCAGAATGCACTCCCAGGAATCCCAGTTCCACAATTTTGTTTTGTTTTGTTCGATAACGCCCATAATTTATGTCCAAATACCTCCTTTTTGTTTGCGCGTTTAGTTCCAAAATCCAAATTGATGACGCTCAGGTCAGACGAAAAAAAAAAAATCCATTACAGTTCGTAGAAACATGTCAAACGATGTATAGAATCAATCTTTAGGGTGTTTTTAACATGAATCTTCAATAATGTTTCAACTGGAGAATTCCTTTGTCTTCAGAAATGCGATGGAACGCAGGTCGCTCTAACGGGAGCACGCGTGATCAACTCATGCCAGACACCTGACTCAAAGAGCTCTCCTTCCCTCATACTTCACAGTAGAAGCATCAAACAGCATCACTGTCAAACGCTCCCTAAAACACTTCAGAAAGCAGGCCTTTCTAATCGACTTTTAAACTTTTAAAGAATAACCAGGCATCCTCTACTGACGGGATGAGGTCAATATCCTTCCAGGATACCCGGGCCAGGTCGATTAGAAAGGCCTGCTTGCTGAAGTGTTTTAGGGAGCGTTTGACAGTGATGAGGGGTGGTCGTTTGACCGCGGACCCATTACGGACGCAGACAATGAGGCAGTGATCGCTGAGATCCTGGTTGAAGACAGCAGAGGTGTATTTAGAAGGCAGGTTGGTCAGAATGATATCTATGATGGTGCCCGTGTTTACAGATTTGGGGTTGTACCTGGTAGGTTCCTTGATAATTTGTGTGAGATTGAGGGAATCTAGCTTAGATTGTAGGACGGCCGCGGTGTTAAGCATATCCCAGTTTAGGTCACCTAACAGTACGAACTCTGAAGATAAGTGAGGGATAATCAATTTGCATATGGAGTCCAGGGCACAACTGTGGGCTGAGGGGGGTCTATAGCAAGCGACAACAGTAAGAGACTTATTTCTGGAAAGGTGGATTTTTAAAAGTAGAAGCTTGAACTATTTGGGCACAGACCTGTATAGCATGACAGAACTCTGCAGGCTATCTCTGCAGTAGATTGCGACCCCGCCCCCTTTGGCAGTTCTATCTTGGTGGAAAATGTTGTAGTTGGGGATGGACATTTCAGAGTGTGCTAAAGCAGTGAATAAAACAAACTTATGGAGGAGGCTTCTGATGTTAACAAGCATGAAACCAAGGCTTTTACGGTTACAGAAGTCAACAAATGATAGCGCCTGGGGAATAGGTGTGGTACTGGGGTCTACAGGGCCTGGGTTAACCTCTACATCACCAGAGGAGTAGGATAAGGGTATGGCTAAAGGTTATAAGAACTGGTTGTCTAGTACGTTGGGAACAGAGAATAAAAAGAGCGGATTTCTGGGCGTGGTAGAATAGATTCAGGGCATAATGTACAGACAAGGGTATGGTAGGATGTGAGTACAGTGGAGGTAAACTTGGGCGTGGGGTGACGATGAGAGAGGTTTCATCTCTGGTGGGACCAGTTAAGCCAGGTGAGGTCTCCGCATGTGTGGGGGGTGGGACAATAGAGCCATCTAAGGCAGGGTGAGCTACCTAGGTGAGCTATCTAAGGTTAGGATCAGCTTGATCTCCCCCGTTAAATAAAGGATGAACCGTGGCTGCCTTCCAAACAATGGGAACCTCCCCAGAAAGGAGAGACAGGTTAAAAAGGTTGGAGATAGGCTTGGCGATGATAGGGGCAGCAACCTTAAAGAAGAAAGGGTCGAAACCATCTGACCCAGATGTTTTTTTGGGGGTCAAGTTTCAGGAGCTCCTTTAGCACCTCGTACTCAGTGACTGCCTGCAGGGAGAGGGGCAGGGTAAAAAGAGGGAGAAGCATCGGGATAGTCGCATTAGAAGGGGTGGGAGATGAGGAAATGTAGGATGGGCAAGGAGGCATGGCTGACTCAAATAGGAATCCTGACTTAATTAAGTGGTGATGAAAAGAGCTCAGCCATGTGCTTATTGTCAGAAACAACCACATCATCAAAATTAAGGGACATGGGCAGCTGTGGGGAAGAGGTTTTATTCTCTGGGTCTTTAACCATTTTCCAGAATTTCTTGGGGTTAGACCCACAGAGATAGAACTGCTCCTTAAAGTAACTAACTTTGGCCTTCCGGATAGTCTGAGTGCACTTATTTCTCATTTGCCTGAACGAGAGCCAGTCAGCCTGAGTATGCGTGTGCCAAGCCTTTCGCCAAATGCAATTCTTGAGATGGAGTAACTCTGCAAGTTCACGGTCAAACCAGGGTCTGAACCTGTTTTTAATTCTCATTTTCTTTATGGGGGCGTGTTTGTTAACAGTACCACTGAAAATATCAAAAAAGAAGGTCCAAGCGTCTTCGACAGAGGGGATAAAGCTGATTTTATACCATTTCACAGAGAGGCCAAGTCATGAATTAAGGCTTGCTCATTATTAAAGTTTTTTAGCAGGTGTCTATGACAAATCAGGACAGGTCCTTTCACTGAGCAGCCATTACGAACACAGGCTGTAAAACAGTGAGCACTAAGGTCATTACAGAAAACACCAGATTGATACCTATCAGGATTACTTGTGAGGATAACATCGAGGAGAGTAGCCTTTTCTGGGTGTTTGGAGTCATACCTTGTGGGATTGGTAATAATCTGAGAAAGATTTAGGGGGTCCCATTGCTTTAGGACTTAGTCAGGTGGTTTAAGCATGTCCCAGTTTAGGTCACCTAGCAGGACAAATTCAGACTTAGTGTAAGGTGAGCTCTCCGTCTGGTCTTGGTCAGTACCCGTGCTGCAGCGTTCTGTATGTTTTGCAGTTGACCAATGGCTTTCTTGGGTAGACCAGACAGGAGAGCATTACAGTAGTCAAGCCTGCTGGTAATAAAACCATGGATGAGTCTCTCTGTATCAGCCTGAGAGAGAAACGGCTGCTCCGCTATCTTGTTCACAATGCTAATGTGTGATTCGAAATTGAGTTCAGAATCTAAAATGACACCTAGGTTTTTTACCTGCTGTTTTATCTTATCTTTATTTTTTATATCATTAAAAATGGAAGGTTGGAGATTGGCTGAAAATTGCTAAAAGCTGAAGAATCTAGATGACTTTTCTTCAGAAAGGGTTTCACCATAGCAGTTTTTAGTGCAGTGCGGAAAGTGCCTGTGAACAGGGAGAGATTAACAATAGCTGGCACTTCTTCAGATAGGCAATTAAAAACTGTTTGAAGAAGGTGGTGGGGATAGGTTCGAGAAGGCAGGTAGAAGGCTTACGTTGTGATATGACTTTCTTGAGCATGTCTGTGTCAACCAGAGAAAATAACTCCATAGTGCGTTTGCGTGGTAGGCTACAGCACATATCATCAATCTTCTCATCAGGTCTTGCTTGACTGATACCCAGCCTAATGTTTGTTATCTTATCTTTGAAATATGTCGCAAACTCATCACATATACTGTAGATGTGGAGGAAATGTTATAAGAAGAGATTGCTATCCTTTCCTGTTACTTGCGTGGTCCTCTGTCCAGCAACATTAGCAGCTGTACCCTGATTCTCATTACAAGTTTCCCTTTCCTGCCATTGTGCACCGCAGTGCTTCCTCTTTCCAGAGCTGGAAAAAACCTGCCTGCATTCACATCCGCACAACCTCACTCAAGCATTCACAATCACTCCCTCTCTCAAACTAGAAGAGCATGGGCCTTAGAAGTGCCCCCCAATCACAATAAACACTGTCAGAAGTGCTTTCTGTGGACAACCGTATTACAGTAGCTCACTGCGATCTCTCTAGACAAGTGGTGGCTGGTGGATGTAAAAAGGGGAAGGATGGGCTCATTGAACCCCCAAAATACCCATTGCTACCACACTATTTCCAAATATCTACCCAGTGGAAACAGTATACCATTAAATTAAGTTCTACCCCATTTTGATTGCAGGTGGATATCCCAACCCCAGCAGTACCAGGATTGGAGGAAAGCCTGCTCTATAGTCGATCTTACTGTAAAGCTCTCTCTCTAGTGGTATCATAAACAGGTCTACTCTGTGTGGATCACATCAGACTGGAGGGTGTTAGAAGCTGTGTGTGCGTGTTTGTGTGTGTTCGTGCGTGCACGTGTGTGTGTGTGTGTGTGTGTGTGAGTTAGAAGCTTAAAACCAGGTGTTAAGCCTTGCCTCCCAATCAACATAGTGTTGTGTATGCCGGTTTCCAAGGCTCAATTGCATTTGAGATCATACAGATATAACAAGGAAAGGGGGATACCTAGTCAGTTGCACAACGGAATGCATTTAACTGAAATGTGTCTTCTGCATTTAATCCCTCCAAATCACAGGTGTGCTGCCTTAATCGACATCCACGTCATCAGCGCCCAGGGAGAAGTTGTTGGGGGTTGAAAGGATCGGCGTCCCGTCATCAGGACAGTTGAAAATCATGCAGCGGGTTATGTCAAGATCGCAGATTTTAGAGAAACAACAAATGTCGGTACATATACAGAAGTTTACATACACTTAGGTTGAAGTCATTAAAACTCATTTTTTAACCACTCCACACCAGACCTCTCCAGACCTCCACATGTCTGGTTCATCCTTGGGAGCAATTTCCAAACGCCTGAAGGTACCACGTTCATCTGTACAAACAATAGTACGCAAGTATAAACACCATGGGACCACACAGCCGTCATACCACTCAGGAAGGAGACGCATTCTGTCTCCTAGACTTTGGTGCGAAAAGTGCAAATCAATCCCAGAACAACAGCAAAGGACCTTGTGAAGATGCTGGAGGAAACAGGTACAAAAGTATCTATATCCACAGTAAAACGAGTCCTATATCGACATAACCTGAAAGGCCGCTCAGCAAGGAAGAAGCCACTGCTCCAAAACCGCCATAAAAAAAAGCCAGACAACGGTTTGCGACTGCACATGGGGACAAAGATCGTACTTTTTGGAGAAATGTCCTCTGGTCTGATGAAACAAAAACAGAACTGTTTGGCCATAATGACCATCGTTATGTTTGGAGGAAAAGTGGGGAAGCTTGCAAGCTGAAGAACACCATCCCAACCGTGAAGCACAGGGGTAGCAGCATCATGTTGTGGGGGTGCTTTTCTGCAGGAGGGACTAGTGCACTTCACAAAATAGATGATATTTTGAGGAAGGGAAATGATGTGGATATATTGAAGCAACATCTTAAGACATCAGTCGGGAAGTTAAAGCTTGGTCGCAAATGGGTCTTCCAAATGGACAATGACCCCAAGCATACTTCCAAAATTGTGGCAAAATGGCTTAAGGACAACAAAGTCAAGGTATTGGAGTGGACATAACAAAGCCCTGATCTCAATCCTATAGAATATTTGTGGGCAGAACTGAAAAAGCGTGTGTGAGCAAGGAGGCCTTCAAACCTGACTCAGTTACACCAGCTCTGTCAGGAAGAATGGGCCAAAATTCACCCAAATTATTGTGAAAGGCTTCCCGAAATATTTGACCCAAGTTAAACAATGTAAAGGCAATGCTACCAAATACTAATTGAGTGTATGTGAACTTCTGACCCACTGGGAATGTGATGAAAGAAATAAAAGCTGAAATAAAACATTCTCTCTACTATTATTCTGACATTTCACATTCTTAAAATAATTGGTGATCCTAACTGACCTAAGACAGGGAATTTTTACTAGGATTGGCTTGAACTGTGACCTTTCTCTTGCATTTCAAGATGGTGGTAGAAATAAACGCGAGTTTCTACCAGATCTATTGTGTTATATTCTCCTACATTCAATTCACATTTCCACAAGCTTCAAAGTTTGTCCTTTCAAATGGTACCAAGAATATGCATATCCTTGCTTTAGGACCTGAGCTACAGGCAGTTAGATTTGGGTATGTCATTTAGGTGAACATGTAAAAAAGGGGGCTATCCCTAAGAAGTTTTAAAACCAATAATTTTTCCTCCATACAATCACACAGTATGGACACATACTCACACAGTATAGACACACACTCACACAGTATAGACACTCACAGAGTATAGACACACACTCACACAGTATGGACACACTCACATAGTATGACACACACACATAGTATGACACACACTCACATAGTATGGACACACACTCACACAGTATGGACACACACTCACACAGTATTTCAAATAAATCAATTAGAGGCTCTTAAATGTAATGTTGGTGTGTATGTTCCTTCTGTCCTTCTGTGTTTATCCTTCCCTATATGTTCTGGAGAGATCCCCTCTCCAATGCGTTAACCAATCCATTAAACTGCAGGACTTGGTTGTCTGCTATATTCATATACACCCAGGGTAAGTATCCTAATGCAATCTCCCAGTGTCCGTGTTAGATGAGGACACTTCTCTTTGTAGACCCTATAACCCAAACGTTTATTCCACACGTTGTTCAAACTAAATGGTTCCCTTAACCTTTTCGTTCAGTAACCCACCCTCTTTCATCTCTCCTTCCAAATCTCCATTCCACACTGCTCCTGTAGCAAGATAAAAAAAAATTGCTTCCCGAATGGCACCCTATTCCCTATATAGTGCACTACTTATGACCAGCATGTTCCCTGGTCAAAGGTAGTGCACTACATAGGTTGCCATGTGGGATGCAGCCTAGAATTCCCCAGAGTTTGGCGAGCCGGCGGAACAGATTTTAAGAGCCAATAAATGTCCTCGGCAGGAATGTGTGGCTGCCTTGTATGGTAATAACAATTGAGGGCTGGTTCTTTATAGTTTCCCTTTTGTTTAATGCAGGAATCTAGGTTTGATAGAAGCCCATGAGAAATGGATGGAGGGAGGGAGTGAGGGTATCCCTGACCCTCCCATCAAGTATGTGAGAGAGAGGCATAATATGAAATGGAGCACCCTCCACACACACACACACACACAGGCCTGCATGAAAGCACAACCAAGGGCTCGGGGATCACACACACACACAGACACACACACACACACACAGACAGACAGACAGACAGACAGACAGACAGACAGACAGACAGACAGACAGACAGACAGACAGACAGACAGACAGACAGACAGACAGACAGACAGACAGACAGACAGACAGACAGACAGACAGACAGACAGACAGACAGACAGACAGACAGACAGACAGACAGACAGACAGACAGACAGACAGACAGACAGACAGACAGACAGACAGACAGACAGACAGACAGACAGACAGACAGACAGAGGATGGATCACAACAGGGTAACCCTCCTTCTCCTACTCTTCAACTCTCCTTACCCTCCCATAGTCCCAACCCTCCCTCCATCATTACAGTGCAAACATAGGGTGCTACTGACACAGAGGTGCCTAGTGTACATGGCCCAGGTTGCTCTGGAATGTGTTCTGGTGATTTCGTTGAAAGACCCCCTCTCTCCGGCTGGTACTCTATAGCCCTGCTCTGACGTCTCCCAGTAAACTATCTTCTCCCTGTGGCTGTGGAAACAGGGAAGAGAGAGAGTCAGCAGGGGGGAGGTACCAGGGGGTCAAGCCCCTCCACTCCAAAATATCTCCAAAATGCCACTCCTCTTGATCGCAGTCTGACAGTTCTAGTACTGACCAATTAGCGCTTTTTGAGGTCGATTCGATTCTTAAAAAATAATCACGGTTATCGATTTCGGTTTCAATAGAAAAAGATTTAACAAATGCATTGTGAAATGATGATGTTACAAGGATTTTAGAGCTTTTTAGGGGAAATTCCAAAGCCCAAAATAGTGAACACACAATTGTCTCAGTCAGGTCCACATTGGACAGACATCAATAGAAACATTGAAATTGACTATGAAAAAATTAAATACCCTATTTCAGTTGTGTATATTACTTAGTTTTTATTTGATTACTTAATTATTTTTAATTCCTTATAATAATAATCTCGTCTCTGCTCGGGCAGTAGCAGTCAGCCAGCCAGGCCATCTAACGCTATGTGCTCCCCATATTGTACTGTCTTTAGTCATCTTATTTAGCTAGCCTGCCCAAGTATGCTGCAGAACTGTCTGACAAAATCATTTGACTAGTTCTTCAAAGTAGATAAGACATACTTTCATGAACTGTCTCTATCCCTCTCCTCATTGTGTTGTGTACATTCCTCTCTCATGTGGTCTATGCTGTGTTTGTGTATCTAACCAAACGTAGCAGGCATGAAAATGTATCTGTTCAGAGATCTGTATATAATGACAAGATGCTCATATCTATGCCCTAACAATGGGAGTCGTCCCAAAGGTGGGAAGGCAGGCGACAAGATTAAGTCTAAAATAAGCCCATATTTATTTTGGCGAGAGTGAAACCTCTCGCTTCGCCTCTTCCTCTCTGATCAGTCTCTAAGCCGGAAATAAAATAGGCACAATGGTCATTGTAGTTAATTACCACTTTCCTGAGCTGAACTATGTTGAATATTTGCTTCATGAAAACTACAATTCCCTTCAGCTCAGCGTCCCATATAGTTCTTGACTTGATTTCTGGGATTTCTCTTGTGATTGACTTGAATTCTCTCTATACATATACATATCTATACATATCTATATACACATCAATTACACTATACATATCTATATACACATCAATTACACTACACATATCTATATACACATCAATTACTTAATACACATCTATAAACACATCAATTACACTATACATATCTATACACACATCAATTACACAATACATGAAAAAGCAAACACAAAACACGAAAAGCAAAAGATCTAGGACGTGCTTGACTTTTTGCACCGTGGAGGGCAAGAGCGAGAGGAACAAAGAGAGAGAGAGAGTGAAAGAAACTAGCAAATCTTTCCATTCCAGACAAATTCCAATCTGAAATGATGAAGTGAGCGCCAGAGCTGGCCTAGTGCTCACCTCATGACCTTTAAACTTTAGTCACGCCTTATTTTCTTTACATCATTGACCCATGCCAAAATCCACACTCTTGTCTACTGGTTAGAGAGGGTTGTCTTATAACATCTGTCTTCTGTTTCTTCTGCATAAGAAATACTACACTTACAGTCAGCAAAAGTAAACAGAAAGTATGACCATTATTCATCCATCAATGCACTGCAACAGTAACTGTCAGTTAAAGACCTGACAACTGATAACAAGAGACAGATAGTAGACCTTTCTATTGGAGGGGGTGGCAGGTAGCCTAGTGGTTAGAGCATTGGGCCAGTAACCAAAAGGTTGGTGGATCGAATCCTGAAGGTAAGATTCTGTTGATCTGCCCCTGAACAAAGCAGTTAACCCACTGTTCCCTGATAAGCAGTCATTGTAAATAAGAATTTGTTCTTAACTGACTTGCCTAAATAAATAAAAATTGAACCCTCCAAAATGTACTTGTCTAGTGATTTTTACGATGGCCCTGTACTTATTTCTGGTAGACATACAAGTTGATCCTTAAAATATACCTTATCCTTCAATGGAGACGTTTCTTTATAAGTGCCTAATTGTCCTTTTATGCACTGTACTTTATACAGTGCCTTCAGAAAGTATTCAGACCACTTGACTTTTCCACAGTTTGTTACATTACAGCCTCATTACAGCCTTATTATATTTTAAAATGTATTAAATTGAAAACATTCCTCAGCAATCTACACACAATACCCCATAATGACAAAGTGAAAACTGGTTTTTAGACATTTTTGCAATTGTATAAATAAAAACAGAAATACTTATTCACATAAGTATTCAGACCCTTTGCTATGAGACTCGAAGTTGAGTGCAGGTGCATCCTGCTTCCATTGATCATCCTTGCGATGTTTCTACAACTTGATTGGAGTCCACCTGTAGTAAATTCAATTGATTGGACATGATTTGGAAAGGCGCACATCTGTTTATATAAAGTCCCACAGTTGACAGTGCATGTCAGAGCAAAAACCAAGCCAAGAGGTCGAAGGAATCGTTCGTAGAGCTCCGAGACAGGATTGTGTCGAGGCACAGATCTGGGGAAGGGTACCAAAAGAATTCTGCAGCATTGAAGGTCCCCAAGAACACAGTGGCCTCCATCATTCTTAAATGGAAGACCAAGACTCTTCCTAGAGCTGGCCACCTGGCCAAACTGAGCAATCGGGGGAGAAGGACCTTGGTCAGGGAGGTGACCAAGAACCCAAAGGTCACTCTGACAGAGCTCTAGAGTTCCTCTGTGGGGATGGGAGAACCTTCCAGAAGGACAACCATCTCTTCAGCACTCCACCAATCAGGCCTTTATGGTAGACTGGCCAGATGGAAGCCACTCCTCAGTAAAACCTGGCACCACCTATGGTGAAGCATGGTGGTGGCAGCATCATGCTGTGGGGATGTTTTTCACCGGCAGGGACTGGGAGACTAATGAACGGAACAAAGTACCTGCTCCAGAGCGCTCAGGACCTCACACTGGGACGATGGTTTACCTTCCAACAGGACAGCAACCCTAAGCACACAGTCAAGACAACGCAGGAGTGGCTTCGGGACATGTCTCTGAATGTCATTGAGTGGCCCAGCCAGAGCCCGGACTTGAACCCAAACGAACATCTCTGGAGAAACCTGAAAATTGCTGTGCAGCAACACTCCCCATCCAACCTGACAGAGCTTGAGAGGATCTGCAGAGAAGAATAGGAGAAACTCCCCAAATACAGATGTGCCAAGCTTGTAGTGTCATACCCAAAAAGACACAATGCTGTAATCGCTGCCAAAGGTGCTTCAACAAAGTATTGAGTAAAGGGTCTGAATAGTTATGTAAATGTGATATTTGAGTTTTTAGCAAACATTTCTAAAAACCTGTTTTTGCTTTGTCATTATGGGGTATTGTGTGTAGATTCATTAGGGGAAAAAACGATTTAATCAATATTAGAATAAGGCTGTAACGTAACAAAATGTGGGAAAAGTCAAGTGGTCTGAATACTTTCCGAATGTACTGCAGATGACGCCTGTACCATGTTTGACTATGATTGTTTTTATGTCTCAAAACTCAATTTGAGTGGTCCACAATGTGGTTTCTAAAAAATCAGCATTTTGTATGATTGTATCATTGTGGAGTGAAACGTATATAACATGTTCTAACTCTACATAACACAGATCATATTTTGTAATTACGTGATCTCTCTCATATTGCTTTTCAACAATACAATCTTAGGATATGACCCCAGACAAATAATAAATAACGTAACAGACCTGTTCCAGCAGAGCTCAACTTTCCCATATTGCCGATGTTTGGCTTCTTCTTCCCAGTCAATCTGCTGACTCACTGACTCCATGTTCCTGGTGAGCCGGTCCAAGCTTGCTGAAAGAATGTGGAGCTAGGAATGTTATTATTGCAAAATTCATTGTTTCTACGTTGACTCCGATTGTCAGATACAGTGTCTGATACAGTGTCAGATATATTGCCAGGTATATTGTCAGGTAGATTGTCAGGTATATTGTCAGGTATATTGTCAGGTATATTGTCAGGTACATTGTCAGGTACATTGTCAGGTATATTGTCAGGTAGATTGTCAGGTATATTGTCAGGTATATTGTCAGGTATATTGCCAGGTAGATTGTCAGGTATATTGTCAGGTAGATTGCCAGGTATATTGCCAGGTATATTGTCAGGTATATTGTCAGGTAGATTGTCAGTAATATTGTCAGGTATATTGTCAGGTATATTGTCAGGTACATTGTTAGGTATATTGTCAGGTATATTGTCAGGTAGATTGTCAGTAATATTGTCAGGTAGATTGTCAGGTATATTGCCAGGTAGATTGTCAGGTATATTGTCAGGTAGATTGCCAGGTATATTGCCAGGTAGATTGTCAGGTATATTGTCAGGTATATTGTCAGGTATATTGTCAGTAATATTGTCAGGTATATTGTCAGGTATATTGTCAGGTAGATTGCCAGGTATATTGCCAGGTAGATTGTCAGGTATATTGTCAGGTATATTGTCAGGTAGATTGTCAGGTAGATTGTCAGTAATATTGTCAGGTATATTGTCAGGTACATTTTCAGGTAGATTGTCGGGTACGTTGTCAGCTACGTTGCCAGGTACGTTGTCAGGTATATTGGCAGGTACATTGTCAGGTATATTGTCAGGTACATTGTCAGGTACATTGTCAGGTAGATTGTCAGGTAGATTGTCGGGTACGTTGTCAGCTACGTTGCCAGGTACGTTGCCAGGTACATTGTCAGGTACATTGTCAGGTACATTGTCAGGTACATTGTCAGGTACATTGTCAGGTACATTTTCAGGTACATTGTCAGGTACATTGTCAGGTATATTGTCAGGTACATTGTCAGGTACATTGTCAGGTATATTGTCAGGTACATTGTCAGGTACATTGTCAGGTACATTGTCAGGTATATTGTCAGGTACATTGTCAGGTACATTGTCAGGTATATTGTCAGGTACATTGTCAGGTATATTGTCAGGTACATTGTCAGGTATATTGTCAGGTATATTGTCAGGTACATTGTCAGGTACATTGTCAGGTACATTGTCAGGTATATTGTCAGGTACATTGTTAGGTATATTGTCAGGTACATTGTCAGGTATATTGTCAGGTATATTGTCAGGTACATTGTCAGGTATATTGTCAGGTATATTGTCAGGTATATTGTCAGGTACATTGTCAGGTATATTGTCAGGTACATTGTCAGGTACATTGTCAGGTATATTATCAGGTACATTGTCAGGTACATTGTCAGGTACATTGTTAAGTATATTGTCAGGTACATTGTCAGGTACATTGTCAGGTACATTGTCAGGTACATTGTCAGGTATATTGTCAGGTACATTGTCAGGTATATTGTCAGGTACATTGTCAGGTATATTGTCAGGTACATTGTCAGGTACATTGTCAGGTATATTGTCAGGTACATTGTCAGGTACATTGTCAGGTATATTGTCAGGTACATTGTCAGGTATATTGTCAGGTACATTGTCAGGTATATTGTCAGGTATATTGTCAGGTACATTGTCAGGTACATTGTCAGGTACATTGTCAGGTATATTGTCAGGTACATTGTTAGGTATATTGTCAGGTACATTGTCAGGTATATTGTCAGGTATATTGTCAGGTACATTGTCAGGTATATTGTCAGGTATATTGTCAGGTATATTGTCAGGTACATTGTCAGGTATATTGTCAGGTACATTGTCAGGTACATTGTCAGGTATATTATCAGGTACATTGTCAGGTACATTGTCAGGTACATTGTTAAGTATATTGTCAGGTACATTGTCAGGTACATTGTCAGGTACATTGTCAGGTACATTGTCAGGTATATTGTCAGGTACATTGTCAGGTATATTGTCAGGTACATTGTCAGGTATATTGTCAGGTACATTGTCAGGTACATTGTCAGGTACATTGTCAGGTACATTGTCAGGTACATTGTCAGGTATATTGTTAGGTATATTGTCAGGTACATTGTCAGGTACATTGTCAGGTATATTGTCAGGTACATTGTCAGGTACATTGTCAGGTATATTGTCAGGTACATTGTTAGGTATATTGTCAGGTACATTGTCAGGTACATTGTCAGGTATATTGTCAGGTACATTGTCAGGTATATTGTCAGGTATATTGTCAGGTACATTGTCAGGTACATTGTCAGGTACATTGTCAGGTACATTGTCAGGTATATTGTCAGGTATATTGTCAGGTATATTGTCAGGTACATTGTTAGGTATATTGTCAGGTACATTGTCAGGTATATTGTCAGGTACATTGTCAGGTATATTGTCAGGTATATTGTCAGGTACACTGTTACGTATATTGTCAGATATTTTGTCTGTTAATTGATCAGGGGCTCTGCACTTGACCTCTTCCCTCTGCAAAGTGTCATACGTGTTAAGTATTGTCATTACTCATTTTTCGTGAAAGGAGGAACATTTGCAAAGACATTTATAATGTTTCAGACACATCTTAAGATGCACTTGCACTGCTTAAGTTGTGTTTATGAGTAACAATTACAAGACGGTGATGAGTCTAGTCAGCCGTTTACTTCACTCTTATCGTCTTCTGAATGGAAAAACGTTTTTGTGTTCCCTTGGCCCAGGTCGTGTCCCAATGTCCCACTCCAACCTCACAGGGTCATCAGCGTGACTCGACACCACATTGGTTTGTTTGATCAATTAGGGCCCACACACATCCCAGGATGCACAGGGTCATTTTTTTTAGAACACCACATAGAGAACGATAGAGGCCTCTAGTGGCCAAAAGGTAGTATTAGCATGGGCAGCGCAATTGAGGGCTTACACCCTTTTAAATGTAGTCAACTGGGTGGGACTTCTAATTTCATTGGCTGATCCCTCGTGGTGACCCTGTTGGAGTCATGTCCAACTGGGTCATCAGGAGGGATCAGCAAATCGTAAAGATTGCCTCAATGGTGCTGCCCATGCTATCAAAGGCGCTATAATGGCACAGATACAAAGATGAGGGCTCTATCTATCTCTATGGAACACCAACACTGTGGCTGGAACTGGACGTGAAAGATTCATATTTGTTTCTTCAGGGAGAAACAGACCCAGAATTCCTATTCTCATGTTTCCTCTCTGTTTCTGACAAGTCTGCTCTCACATTTCATGAGCATGATGTCAATGCTCTGTGGGATACTTAGACAGTATGAGGCATGTAGTCATTATCACACTCACGCAAAATTTCATCAGATCCATGTCCCACTAGAGTAGATGTGTCCCCTTAGTAATGTGTCCCAATGGACCATTTGTCACTCTCCTCGATCACATTCAGGTTTCAGCGTCAACTTATACAAATCAAATCAAAGTTTATTTGTCACGTGCGCCGAATACAACAGGTGTAGACAACAGGTATTAGGTGAACAATAGGTAGGTAAAGAAATAAAACAACAGTAAAAAGACAGGCTATATAGAGTAGCGAGGCTACATACAGACACCGGTTAGTCAGGCTGATTGAGGTAGTATGTACATGTAGATATGGTTAAAGTGACTATGCATATATGATGAACAAAGAGTAGCAGTAGCGTAAAAGAGGGGTTGGCGGGTGGTGGGTGGGACACAATGCAGATAGCCCGGTTAGCCAATGTGCGGGAGCACTGGTTGGTCGGCCTAATTGAGGTAGTATGTACAAGAATGTATAGTTAAAGTGACTATGCATATATGATAAACAGAGAGTAGCAGCAGCGTAAAAACAGGGGTTGGGGGCACAAAATGCAAATAGTCCGGGTAGCCATTTGATTACCTGTTCAGGAGTCTATGGCTTGAGGGTAAAAACTGTTGAGAAGCCTTTTTGTCCTAGACTTGGCACTCCGGTACCACTTGCCATGCGGTAGCAGAGAGAACAGTCGATGACTGGGGTGGCTGGGGTCTTTGACAATTTTTAGGGCCTTCCTCTGACACCGCCTGGTGTAAAGGTCCTGGATGGCAGGCAGATTAGCCCCAGTGATGTACTGGGCCGTACGCACTACCCTCTGTAGTGCCTTGCGGTCAGAGGCTGAGCAATTACCGTACCAGGCAGTGACGCAACCAGTCAGGATGCTCTCGATGTTTCAGCTGAAGAACCTTTTGAGGATCTCAGGACCCATGCCAAATCTTTTAGTTTCACCACCACTAACATGCTCCCACTACACCACCACTAACAGGCTCCCACTCCACCACCACTAACAGGCTCCCACTACACCACCACTAACATGCTCCCACTACACCACCACTAACAGGCTCCCACTCCACCACCACTAACAGGCTCCCACTACACCACCACTAACATGCTCCCACTACACCACCACTAACAGGCTCCCACTCCACCACTAACAGGCTCCCACTCCACCACCACTAACATGCTCCCACTACACCACCACTAACAGGCTCCCACTCCACTACCACTAACAGGCTCCCACTACACCACAACTAACAGGCTCCCACTACACCACCACTAACATGCTCCCACTCCACCACCACTAACAGGCTCCCACTACACCACCACTAACAGGCTCCCACTACACCACCACTAACAGGCTCCCACTCCACTACCACTAACAGGCTCCCACTCCACCACTACTAACATGCTCCCACTACACCACCACTAACATGCTCCCACTACACCACCACTAACATGCTCCCACTACACCACCACTAACAGGCTCCCACTACACCACCACTAACATGCTCCCACTACACCACCACTAACAGGCTCCCACTCCACCACCACTAACAGGCTCCCACTACACCACCACTAACATGCTCCCACTACACCACCACTAACAGTCTCCCACTACACCACCACTAACAGGCTCCCACTCCACTACCACTAACAGGCTCCCACTCCACCACCACTAACAGGCTCCCACTACACCACCACTAACATGCTCCCACTACACCACCACTAACAGTCTCCCACTACACCACCACTAACAGGCTCCCACTCCACTACCACTAACATGCTCCCACTACACCACCACTAACATGCTCCCACTACACCACCACTAACAGGCTCCCACTACACCACCACTAACAGGCTCCCACTCCACTACCACTAACAGGCTCCCACTCCACCACCACTAACATGCTCCCACTACACCACCACTAACAGGCTCCCACTCCACTACCACTAACAGGCTCCCACTCCACCACCACTAACAGGCTCCCACTACACCACCACTAACATGCTCCCACTACACCACCACTAACATGCTCCCACTACACCACCACTAACAGGCTCCCACTCCACTACCACTAACAGGCTCCCACTCCACCACTACTAACATGCTCCCACTACACCACCACTAACAGGCTCCCACTACACCACCACTAACAGGCTCCCACTCCACCACCACTAACAGTCTCCCACTACACCACCACTAACAGGCTCCCACTACACCACCACTAACAGGCTCCCACTCCACCACCACTAACAGTCTCCCACTCCACCACCACTAACAGGCTCCCACTCCACCACCACTAACAGTCTCCCACTACACCACCACTAACAGTCTCCCACTACACCACCACTAACAGTCTCCCATTCCACCACCACTAACAGTCTCCCACTACACCACCACTAACAGTCTCCCACTCCACCACCACTAACAGGCTCCCACTACACCACCACTAACATGCTCCCACTACACCACCACTAACAGTCTCCCACTCCACCACCACTAACAGTCTCCCACTCCACCACCACTAACAGGCTCCCACTCCACCACCACTAACAGTCTCCCACTCCACCACCACTAACAGTCTCCCACTCCACCACCACTAACAGGCTCCCACTCCACCACCACTAACAGTCTCCCACTCCACCACCACTAACAGTCTCCCACTACACCACCACTAACAGTCTCCCACTACACCACCACTAACAGTCTCCCACTCCACCACCACTAACAGTCTCCCACTCCACCACCACTAACAGGCTCCCACTCCACCACCACTAACAGGCTCCCACTACACCACCACTAACAGTCTCCCACTCCACCACCACTAACAGGCTCCCACTACACCACCACTAACAATCTCCCACTCCACCACCACTAACAGTCTCCCACTACACCACCACTAACAGGCTCCCACTACACCACCACTAACAGTCTCCCACTACACCACCACTAACAGTCTCCCACTCCACCACCACTAACAGTCTCCCACTACACCACCACTAACAGGCTCCCACTCCACCACCACTAACAGTCTCCCACTACACCACCACTAACAGTCTCCCACTCCACCACCACTAACAGTCTCCCACTACACCACCACTAACAGGCTCCCACTCCACCACCACTAACAGTCTCCCACTACACCACCACTAACAGTCTCCCACTCCACCACCACTAACAGTCTCCCACTCCACCACCACTAACAGGCTCCCACTCCACCACCACTAACAGTCTCCCACTACACCACCACTAACAGGCTCCCACTCCACCACCACTAACAGTCTCCCACTCCACCACCACTAACAGTCTCCCACTACATAGCAGTCACACTCCAGCTCTGAACTTGTGCCTCAGATCAAGCAGATCACTATGTTAAAGAAGACTAGAAATGAAAACGTGGATGGCATAGTCAAACAGTCATGGGGCCATGGCTAATTGTGTGAAACAATTGACAGCTGACTCTTATCTTCAAATCTCTGGCCGATGCTTGGTAGCCTAGTCTGGCGTGACAATGACCATAGGAACTTGGCAAGACAGCACAGATCTGGAACCAGGCTAAGTTTTCTGTACTCTTTTTAAAAACTTTTTTTAAATCTCAGAGGTTCAATCAGAGTTCAATCAAGGCGAGACGTATAAAATACGTTGTTTTGGCAACAATTGTCGACCAACTTCAGGCTCTCAGATATGAGTCAGTTGGGTAATCACCAGAGCACACTTAGGCTTGATAGACAAAGTGGAGCTTGTCTCATTCTTTTTCAGCTGCATAATGTCCTCAAGGCATGGGAGTGTGTTCACAACAGCCTGCCAACCATTCATTCACCCACAACAAGGTTCCAATGAGTCAAACAAACACACTTGGAGATAAAGCAAGCTTGGTAAAGAGTGAAATGTTTCTGCATGTTTGCATGTAACATCTGAACACTCCTCACACGGGCCACCAAATGAGGTGAGGTCACATTGAGATACAGGTGAATTACCTGTATGACTGACTTACTGGCTAACCAAACAACTTCCCAACGGTACTGACTGTAGGGGCAGCAGGTAACCTAATGGTTAGAGCTTTGGGCCAGTAACCAAAAGGTTGCTAGATCAAATCCCTGAGATGACACGGTAAAAATCTGTCATTCTCAACAAGGCAGTTAACCCACTGTTCTCTGGTAGGCTGTCATTGTAAGTAAGAATTTGTTCTTAACTGACTTGCCTAATAAAATAAAGACTGGCAAACTATCTGTCTTATCCTGATTCACTGGCTGAATTATTATTTGACTGACTGGAAAACTAACTGTTTGACTGACTGCTTGACTAACTGACTGCTTGACTGACTGACTGATTGGCTAACTGTCTGGCTGGCTGATGGACTACATGCCTGCCTGGCAGGCTAATTGGCTGGCTGACTAATGAGTTTACTGGAAGCTACAGGGTGATCTATAACCCACTTCTGTCAGTTGGCTGGCTGTGTTTGAGCAATAATCCCCACAGCAACCTCTGCATTCTGACTGGGTCATGTGTTTCATGGTGTTTCCCAACATTCCTCCTGCTACCAGACATACGGCGCTCTTAGCCTTGACCCTGTATACTACAGTAATTACCCCCCCCCCCCCCCCCCCCGGTGGCAGGGTAGTTGGGCTGGGCCAGCCAGGGCCTGCAACACGAACAAGCCCCCATTGAGCAATCCCAGGCCCACGCTTTCCACAATGTAATTAGCTAATCCCTTTCAAAGTCTGGCAAGCTATGCTCTCCCTCCCACCCTCACAGCTCACAGGCCTGCATGAAAGCACAGCTAAGGGCTCGGGGATCACACACACGCACACGCACACGCACACACACACACACACACACACACACACACACACACACACACACACACACACACACACACACACACACACAAACACTTAGATGTAGATTCACACACGCACACGCACACTTTTCACTGGACAGCTGGAAAATTCCTCTCGATGACAGCTTTTAGGGAAAGGTATTCCCCCAACCCCACCCCGCACACACAAACACCCACACACATGCAAAAAAACACGTACAGACACACCACCCACCATCTTTGTTAGGGTGGAGGCAATGCAAGAAGTTACCTTTAGGTGTGAAGAATGTTACATACACATAAGCACCCTCTCACCTGTCTCTAGGTGGTACATTCCATAATCATCATCCTAGAAGGTCATATATTAGCTAGGGAGGATTTCACTCGTCACTCTCACGCCCAAATGAACATACAGTGAGTGGCCTGATGCAGCTGTGATTAAATTGGCATACAGTATTAACTTTTACATTTTGTGAATTCCGAGCACTGATCATAAAAACAAATCCACATTTTTTCCCCTCCCAGGTATGATATAGTTTGCATATCTTCATAAAAGGGAACCCTATGATCAAACCATTATTTATAATTAAATATCATTTATAGAATGTTTATGACTCACTGCCATAGCTCAACATCTAACTAACTTATTGTAATACAAGAAAAAGGGTTTTGTCCCAATCAAATGTTATTTGTCACATGCCCCGAATATAACAGGTGTTCGACTTTACCGTGAAATGCTTACTTACAAGCCCCTTCCCAATAATGCAGAGTTAAAAAGTAAGAACATTTTGCTAGATTAAAAAAAGGAAAGAGTAACACAATAAAATAACAATAACGAGGCTATATACAAGGAGTACCAGTACCAGTCAATGTGCAGAGGTACAAGGAGGTTGAGGTATACAGTGCCTTCAGAAAGTATTCATACCCCTTGACTTATTCCACGTTTTGTTGTGTTATAGCCTGAATACAAAATGGATTAAATCGATTTTTTACATACAGTACAATGCTCCATAATCACAAAGTGAAAACATGTTTTTAGAAATGTTAGAAAATGTTTCGAAAATTAAAAACAGAAATACCAAATTTACATAAGTATTCACACCACTGAGTCAATACTTTGTACTGTAGAATCACCTTTGCCAGCGATTACAGCTGTGAATCTTTCTGGATAAGTCTCTACGTGCTTTCCACACCTGGATTGTGCAACATTTGCCCACTATTCTTTTCAAAATTCTTCAAGCTCTGTCAAATTGGTTGTTGACCATTGCTAGACAACCATTTTCAGGTATTGTCATATATTTTCAAGTAGATTTCAGTCAAAACTCTAACTCGGCCACTCAGGAACGTTCACTGTCTTCTTGGTAAGCAACTCCAGTGTACATTTGGCCTTTTGTTTTAGGTTACTGCTCTGCCGAAAGGTGAATTAATCTCCCAGTGTCTGGTGGAAAGCAGAATGTACCAGGTTTTCCTCTAGGATTTTGCATTTGGCAAAACTTCCTCCTCGACGCTGACCTTCAACACGTGGGCCCCTCAGGGGTGCATGCTTAGTCCCCTCCTGTACTCCCTGTATCCCCACGACAGCGTGGCTGCGCACAACTCCAACACCATAATTAAGTTTGCAGACGACACAATGGTTGTAGGAATAATGAGACAGCCTATAGGAAGGAGGGGGCAGCCCATCAGGAAGTCCAAGATCCAGATGCAGAGGGAGGTGTTTAGTCCCAGGATCCTTAGCTTAGTGATGAGCTTTGAGGGCACTATGTTGTTGAACGCTGAGCTATAGTCAATGAATAGCATTCTCACGTAGGTGTTCCTTTTGTCCAGGTGGGAAAGGGCAGTGTGGAGTGCAATAGAGATTGTGACATATGTGGATCTGTTGGGGCAGTGTGCAAATTGGAGTGGGTCAAGGGTGTCTGGGATGATGGTGTTGATGTGACCCATGACCAGCCTTTCAAAGCATTTCATGGCTACAGATGTGAGTGCTATGGGGCGATAGTAATTTAGACAGGCTACCTTTGCGTTCTTGGGCACAGAGAGAGGAGAGAGGGGACCAATTCCAGAAAGAGGGGACTGGTTTTCCCACGATACATTTGAGGTTAGTGTTTGTGGGCTGCTGTGTTTAAGCCGCTGACCATTTCTCTTCCACAGAGACATGTCAATAGCGGAGGCCCTTTTCCCTGTATGAGAGTGGTGGTTTGGAGAGAATACACATGGCCCGCTCTGTGTAATAAATCGTAAGTGCTCACAATGTAGTACACCCTGGAGCTTTGGAAGGATTTAGCGCTGTCTGCCCGTATATCTCCACGGTCACCATGCGACTAAGTGTTGTGTGCACAGCTCATGCGTTTGTACAAGGAGTGTGCGTGTGTGGGTGGGTGCATGTGTGCGTGTGTGTGTGTGTGTGTGTGTGTGTGTGTGTGTGTGTGTGTGTGTGTGTGTGTGTGTGAGTGTGTGTGCGTGTGGGTGCATGTGTGCGTGTGTGTCTGTGTGCATGCGTGTGTGGGTGGGTGGGTGCATGTGTGCGTGTGTGTACTGGCGTGCGTGTGCCTTCAGTATGTCTTCGACCATGCAAGATACTCCCGTTAGAAACACTAACCTTTTCCACAGCTTCCAGATGAAATATGATTGGGCTCCGTACTCTTCTCTTCTCTCTCCTGGTGCAAAGCATTATCCTCACTCTTACTCTATTGTTTTAGATATTTATTTTGGCTCGGTGAGGACATTCCTTAGATTCCACCAGAGGAACCGTTCCTGTGGGAGGTATGTTCGCCCGTCTAACGTCCAACATTTACATTGTCTGACAGACCCTCTGTAGTCTGCTGTTGTTAATGTACAGGAGCCACTTTAGATAATGCCTTGGTAGCATAACAAAGATATGGTTGCAGTACAATAAATAAATAGTGATCAAAGTGGTCTCCACAACAGAGTAGTCTTACAGAGTGGTCACTACAACAGAGTAGTCTTACAGAGTGGTCACTACAACAGAGTAGTCTTACAGAGTAGTCTCCACAACAGAGTCGTTTTACAGAGTGGTCTCCACAACAGAATCGTTTTACAGAGTAGTCTCCACAACAGAGTCGTTTTACAGAGTGGTCTCCACAACAGAGTCGTTTTACAGAGTAGTCTCCACAACAGAGTCGTTTTACAGAGTAGTCTCCACAACAGAGTCGTTTTACAGAGTAGTCTCCACAACAGAGTCGTTTTACAGAGTAGTCTCCACAACAGAGTAGTCTTACAGAGTGGTCACCACAACAGAGTAGTCTTACAGAGTGGTCACCACAACAGAGTAGTCTTACAGAGTGGTCACTACAACAGAGTAGTCTTACAGAGTGGTCACTACAACAGAGTAGTCTTACAGAGTGGTCACTACAACAGAGTAGTCTTACAGAGTGGTCACTACAACAGAGTAGTCTTACAGAGTGGTCACTACAACAGAGTAGTCTTACAGAGTGGTCACTACAACAGAGTAGTCTTACAGAGTGGTCTCCACAACAGAGTGGTCTCCACAACAGAGTAGTCTTACAGAGTGGTCACTACAACAGAGTAGTCTTACAGAGTGGTCACTACAACAGAGTAGTCTTACAGAGTGGTCACCACAACAGAGTAGTCTTACAGAGTGGTCACTACAACAGAGTAGTCTTACAGAGTGGTCACCACAACAGAGTAGTCTTACAGAGTGGTCACCACAACAGAGTAGTCTTACAGAGTGGTCACTACAACAGAGTAGTCTTACAGAGTGGTCACTACAACAGAGTAGTCTTACAGAGTGGTCTCCACAACAGAGTGGTCTCCACAACAGAGTAGTCTTACAGAGTGGTCTCCACAACAGAGTAGTCTTACAGAGTGGTCACTACAACAGAGTAGTCTTACAGAGTGGTCACTACAACAGAGTAGTCTTACAGAGTGGTCTCCACAACAGAGTGGTCTTACAGAGTGGTCACTACAACAGAGTAGTCTTACAGAGTGGTCACCACAACAGAGTAGTCTTACAGAGTGGTCACCACAACAGAGTAGTCTTACAGAGTGGTCACTACAACAGAGTAGTCTTACAGAGTGGTCACTACAACAGAGTAGTCTTACAGAGTGGTCACTACAACAGAGTAGTCTTACAGAGTGGTCTCCACAACAGAGTGGTCTCCACAACAGAGTAGTCTTACAGAGTGGTCACTACAACAGAGTAGTCTTACAGAGTGGTCTCCTCAACAGAGTAGTCTTACAGAGTTGTCTCCACAACAGAGTGGTCTCCACAACAGAGTAGTCTTACAGAGTGGTCACCACAACAGAGTAGTCTTACAGAGTGGTCTCCACAACAGAGTGGTCTCCACAACAGAGTAGTCTTACAGAGTGGTCACTACAACAGAGTAGTCTTACAGAGTGGTCTCCACAACAGAGTAGTCTTACAGAGTGGTCTCCTCAACAGAGTAGTCTTACAGAGTGGTCACTACAACAGAGTAGTCTTACAGAGTGGTCTCCACAACAGAGTAGTCTTACAGAGTGGTCACTACAACAGAGTAGTCTTACAGAGTGGTCACTACAACAGAGTAGTCTTACAGAGTGGTCACTACAACAGAGTAGTCTTACAGAGTGGTCTCCTCAACAGAGTAGTCTTACAGAGTGGTCACTACAACAGAGTAGTCTTACAGAGTGGTCTCCTCAACAGAGTAGTCTTACAGAGTGGTCACTACAACAGAGTAGTCTTACAGTGGTCTCCACAACAGAGTAGTCTTACAGAGTGGTCACTACAACAGAGTAGTCTTACAGAGTGGTCACTACAACAGAGTAGTCTTACAGAGTGGTCTCCACAACAGAGTAGTCTTACAGAGTGGTCTCCACAACAGAAGAGTCTATGACTAGGATAGTTCATTGGTGGTACTACAGTAGGCCTCGTCATACTGCTGTTCTCATGTCTGGCCTGTGGGAGCACAGTAGAGCAGGATATTGACCTATTACCCTAAAAAGAAACCCCCTAAATTGGCTGGTGGTTGGTGGCACCTTAATTGGTGAGGATGGGCTCGTAGTGGCGCAGAGGTCTAAGGCACTGCATCTTAGTGCAAGAGGCGTCACTGCAGTCCCTGGTTTGAATCCAGGCTGCATCACATCCGGCTGTGATTGGGAGTCACATAGGGCGCTGCACAATTGGCCCGGCGTCGTCTGGGTTTGGCCGGGGTAGGCTGTCATTGTAAATAATAATATTTGTTCTTAACTGACTTGCCTAGTTAAATAAAAAAAAGTAATGGCAGGAATGGAATCAATGGAATGGTATCAAACACATGGTTTCCATGTTGACGTGCCGTGAATATCATGTCGTTGTCACGGCCGTTGAAAAAAGAGGACCAAGGTGCAGCGTGGTGACATCAAACCGAGGACACGCTCCGTAGGGCGAATGTCGTGCCTCATGCACCAACACAGCAGCTCTCTCATAGCTCTCTCCTCCAATCTCCCCATCAACTCCTTCACTGTCTCTGCTTCACTACCTTCGCTCCCCTCCAAGTTCACCCCGACTGGCTCTGGTTCCATCCTCGGCTCCACCGACCGCCCCGTGTGCACCCCCCCCCCCCCACACAATTTTTTTGGGGGGCTGCCTCTCCTGGCCACGCTGCTTGGTCCTTTGTTGGTGGGAAGTTCTGTCACGGCCGTTGAAAAAAGAGGACCAAGGTGCAGCGTGGTGAGCGTACATACTTTTAATAGTAGATGTCGTCAACAAAACAATAAACAATACCAAAACAAACCGTGAAGCTTAAGGCTATGTGCCATCAAACAAAGTTAACTTCCCACAAAGACAGGTGGAAAAAAGGGATACCTAAGTATGGTTCTCAATCAGAGACAACGATAGACAGCTGCCTCTGATTGAGAACCACACCCGGCCTAACACAAAGAAATAGAAAACATAGAAATAAAGAACTAGAATGCCCACCCTAGTCACACCCTGGCCTAACCAAAATAGAGAATAAAAGCCTCTCTATGGCCAGTGCGTGACAGTCGACTGTACTCCTGTTCTTTCTGAAGCCGCATTGTGATTCTGGCAGCAGTTCCTCTGTGATGTTGTTCACCAGCCTGTGTAGCATCACCTTGGCCAGGACCTTGCCGGCAACAGCCAGAAGAGATATCCCCGGCTGTTGCCGCAGATGGACTTCTTACCCTTTTTCTTATAGATGGTGGTAATGTTTGCATCCCGCCGCTGTTGAGGGACAATCTCCCGGTCCTAAACCTCAGTGATGTACTGGTGGAGCGTTCTGGTTCAGAAGTAACCTCCCTTCTTAAGTAGCTCTGCCGGGATGCTGTCAGTGCCCCGAGTCTTGTTGTTATTTTCTTATTTTCTTGAGCATTGTTCGACCGATGAGTGGAACTCCCGATAGGTGCTGTAGCCTATCCAGGAAGAAGTGATTGGGCAAATTTTAGGCCACCTTTTGTAGGCCTCTCCCCAGCTGGGGTGAGTAGTGTGGCTCCTAAATAGGGTTGCTCAGTCACACAGGGGTCTGCCGAGAGCATCTCAAGTCCCAACTGCTGGCGACCATAATAGTGTGCGGGGGTCTGATTAAGGGCTTCCGGTGCATTCACTTCTGCCCCCATCACCCCAACGCCACCCCAACGCCACCAGACTTTAGTCCAGTTTTCCGTTGATGGCTTCACCAAGGTCAGATTTGGATACCTTCACAAAGGAAGTGATTTAAACTGCTGCTGAGGGTGCGCAATCCCCAACAGCACTACTTCACTGTGGGAAGGTGAATTCCAGTGGCAAGGGGAGAAACCCAGGAAGACCAGTATCTTCCACAGCTGCAGGAGGCTGCCGGATCCGCAGTCTGCCGGGGTCCGCAGAGGACGTGAGATAATTACAGACACCGGTAATAATCTGATGTAACCAAAAGCGGCACTAGATGTCTTCTGATAGATTACATAAAATCCTTGAAAGATACCAAAATGCTGGTAGTTTATTGGTAAACTTCGAAAGTTTCCAGTAGTATACCCTCCCTTTGCAACCCTAGATATGTCAGTCATTTAGGTGGCTAGCTGCCATCAGAGACTTCTATTGCAATAATGTTGAAGGGGTCTGGCTTGTATTACTAAGTCAGCTAGAAGGATGAAGTAAGAAGCTAATGTTAATCTGAGCCTAACTCAGCAGGAGTAAAAAATAGGCTACTAAATTCTCATAATAACTTTGCTTTACAGAGAGTAGGCTACTGAGACAGACAGTGATGTGGCGCTCAGTGGTGAGGCTGAGGCAGGCTGCAATACATGCAGGAGGAAGCAGAGGAGAAAGAGAGAGGGAGTGAGAGAGAGAGAGAGAGAGAGAGAGAGAGAGAGAGAGAGAGAGAGAGAGAGAGAGAGAGAGAGAGAGAGAGAGAGAGAGAGAGAGAGAGAGAGAGAGAGAGAGATAGAGAGAGAGAGTAAGCAGAGAGAGGTTAGTACAGTGGTTCCCAAGCGTAAGGCCGGGGTCCACTGAGAAGATCTGTACTAATCATTTTTTTCTTCCAATATGAACATCTCCACATGCAGGGCCGGATTACCAAACAGGGAACATAGGGGAGTGCCCTGGGGAGGTCGCGGGGCCCCCCAGGTAGCATATTATAGTAAAAATTTGCTTTAAAACGGCAACATTTTCTCTCAGCCTCATAGCAAAATTGTAGAATAGCAGGAAGCTTTAAAATAGCCACATTTTCTCTCAGCCTCAAGGCAAAATGTGAACAAAATAATGAGATGAGCTATAAAACAAAACAAAAAATGTTCTGCCCCATGGCAAAAAGTGTAGATTTGCAGGAAATTAGATTCAAAACTGAAACATTTTCTCTTAGCCTCATGACAACATGTGTAGAATAGCATTATAAAACTAAATGTTGTTCTCTGTACCATGGCAAAACTTGTTGAAATACAGTAAGTTAGCTGACCAGGGCCCCAAATGCGGTAGTCCCAACCTGTCCACATGGCCTACAGTATCTTCCGACATTCCGACATTAAAATGCAATCAAAATGCAAACAATACAGTTCTATTGACGTTTTCATTTATATGGTTGTTCGTCTCGATCGCCCACTGGAGTTTATAGTTTAGCCATTACCCACCTTTTTTTAGTTTAGCCAATCACCTCACTACATCACTGATTTTAATACAGAATCACAAGACCTTCGGGACCTCATTAAAACTCAAACCCTGCTTACGACTGGCGGATATTTCACTTTAAGACCTAGTGTACTTTACCCCAAAGTGATACTGAATCCTGAGAAAGTAGGCTACACACCCTTAATGGCATTGAACCTGGAGTTTTCTTTCTAATATTTTGTGCATTAGGTGTATTTGAATGGGGAGGTGGGTTATTTGAATAAGGTCTGATGTTTTGCATTTCTCTGTTTGTGACATTGAGGAAAACAAGCTGAAGGGAGGAAGTGAGGACCAGGCGGAGTGGTGCCAGGAAAATAACCTCTTCCTCAACGTCAACAAAACGAAGGAGCTGATCGTCGACTTCAGCAAACAGCAGAGGGAGCACACCCCTATCCACATCGACGGGACCGCAGTGGAGAAGGTGGAAAGCTTCATGTTCCTCGGCGCACACATTACTGACAATCTGAAATGGTCCACCCACACAGACAGTGTGGTGGAAAAGACGCAACAGCGCCTCCTCAACCTCAGGAGGCTGAAGAAATTCATCTTGGCCCCTAAGACCCTCACAAACTTTTACAGATGCACAATTTAGAGCATACTGTCACGGCAACTGCACCGCCCGCAACCACAGGACTCTCCAGAGGGTGGTACGGTCTGCCCAATGCATCACCGGGGTCACACTGCCTGAAACCACAGGACTCTCCAGAGGGTGGTACGGTCTGCCCAACGCATCACCGGGGTCACACTGCCTGCGCTCCATGACACCTACAGCACCCTAAGTCACAGGAAGGCCAAAAAGACCATCTAGGGCATCAACCACCCGAGCCACGGCCTGTTCATCATCCAATAGGCGAGGTCAGTACAGGTGCATCAAAGCTGGGACATCAAAGACCATCAGACTGTTAAATAGCCATCACTAGCCTCCTACCACCGGTTACTCAACCCTGCACCTTTAGAGGCTGCTACCCTATATACATAGACATGGAATCACTGGCCACTTTAATAATGGAACACTAGTCACTTTAGTAATGTTTACATACTGCTTTACTCATCTCAAATGTATATACTGTATTCTATTCTACTGTATTTTAGTCAATGCCACTCCGACATTGCTCGTCCTAATATTTATATATTTCTTAATTCCATTCTTTTACTTTTATATTTGTGTATTGTTGTGAATATCTTTAGATACTACTGCACGGTTGGAGCTAAAATATCCCAAAATGATTGTAGAGTAGACCAACCAACCGCTTGAGGCAAGCAGCAAGGCTGTAACTACCTTCTATATTGGTAAGCTACAGTATGCTATCCTCCTCCATTTCACCATGATGGAAAACTTAAACACTCAATCTTCAGCCCTCAGGGAGCTTTTTCCCCTCCCTAGTGTGTTTTGATCTTTTCCTCCCCCGGCTCCCAGCGTGGCCTCAGAGCCATACGAAACATACTTTATGTATTTCTCAGCACTTCCAAGATGTATGATACCTACCAATTTATTTTAGACAGAAACGGAAGTAGGGAGATCTGAGAACGTCTAGCAATCCAAAGGTTGCGTGTTTAAGTCGCGTCAGGGACAACTGTAGCATTTTAGCTATCTCTTCCCCTAACCCTTACTCTAATCTTAACCCATTTCACCTAACCTGTTACATGAATTCTCCTAACCTTTGTAGTTTTAGTTCTGCTAACCTTTTACATAAATTATCCTAGCCTTTGTCGTTAGTTCCCTTAACCGGCAACGTAAATTCTTCCTTTGTTGTTATTGCGCTACAAGCAACCTGGTCTCAGAGAAAGACGTATAATACTATACATCTCCCGAGATGTATGATGAAGTACATCATCCAATTCGTATGCTATTGTACGACTGCCAACTGGGTAAGACGTATGATACTGTACGTTCTATCATTTATATGACATTGTACAGCCGCTATTCCATTCAAAATGTAACTTATTGCAATATAATATATCATACTAAATGGTTTGCGACAGATTTACATACAGAATAATACGAATTGCCCTGACGCCATGTTGTGGCTCCTGATAAAGTTATTGACAATATCATCATGGAGTAAGTTCTAGCCCCTAGCCTCCTTCACACCCCTGCTGCTACAATGGTCGGAAGCTGTGAGTAACAAGAAGGCTCTCTAGGGTGTCGTTGTCAAATACAGCGCTCCAAAACATGATGTCATATCCTCCAGCTACCGAGGAGAACACACAATGGCTACAGCAAGAGCAGGACAATGCAGGCGAGCCAGAGGATGAGGGTGTGTACACACACACACACACACATTGTGGCTCTAAGGAGAGATTTCTACATTTAGAGACCCCATTACAATTGCCGTTTTCTACTGACAGAGCTGAGGAAATCCCAGCTCCTGACCCGCAGCCAGACGCAGATGGTACATTCCATCATGCGCCTCATCAGCCCATCTGGACCGGCCCACGTGGTTATGGGGGTGTCTTCGGATGGTTTTGGCCGCTGACGACCCTCTACGCCTATGCTTTGCATCTGTCTAATTCATTTTGTGTTGGAGATCTAAAGTCTAGCATGTGTTCCTGAGGGACAATCCTAGCACAAACAGAGAGATGTGTGTGTGTGTGTGTGTGTGTGTGTGTGTGTGTGTGTGTGTGTGTGTGTGTGTGTGTGTGTGTGTGTGTGTGTGTGTGTGTGTGTGTGTGTGTGTGTGTGTGTGTGTGTGTGTGTGTGTGTGTGTGTGTGTGTGAGAGAGTTCTTGTGAGGTTTTGGGGAAGGGTTTCCCTTCCATAAACACTCTAGCTTCCAACAGAATTCCCTCAATGGCAGCAGGTGACATTCCAATGTGTTTCCCTGAATGTGGCTCTGCTTTCCTTTGTTCATACTTATTTTTCAGCATTTTTTTATTTTGTCTTGCAGGGGAACACTATTCTCTAAGAAAAAAAATATTATACTCAACCTTAGATACCTTCCCAATCATACCCATGCACTCATTTCTAAACTGGTCAATGCAAAGAAAAAAACTATGAACAATGTGTAGCCTGTATGAGGGAAACGTGTATCAGTGACACAAAGGCTCATCATACTGAAGAAGATGGATTTCACTACAGCATATCTGAATTCACTGTCATGCCCTTTGGAGGGATGAACAAAGCAACAGTGGAAACATAGCACAGAAAGCAGTGTATCCACTGTTGAGTCATTTAGTGAGTATGGTATCTCTGTGGTTCTGTAAGAGAGCCCAGTCAGAATACACACATCCTGCCTGCTTCTCACATTACAGGAGGGAAAGAGACGGGCACCCCTAGTTACCTAACAGCCTCACCATTGTCATGGCAACCCAGAGTGAACGGATTCCATTTATTTGTGAAAGGCGGGAAAAGCGAAAAGGGAGACACCCATGTTGACGGAGACAGAGAGCTGGAGAAAGAAGGCTGTTCCTTTTCTGACGGGGGAAGGATGGTAATACGTCATACACAGATGCCTGTCAGCATGGTCTGTCAGCATGGCCTGTCGGCATGGCCTGACAGCATGGCCTGTCAGCATGGCCTGTCAGCATGGCCTGACAGCATGGTGGTGCGAGTGCGTGTGTGTTTGGAGCAGGGAGAGTGTGCTGAGTTCATGTGTATCTGCGTCAAGCATGGACCAAGGCCATGGTATTTCCTGACGTGGGATTAGGAAAACGTAGTTGGCATCAAAGGGGTTGAGAGATGAGGAAAGACCTGTGACGTGGAGCCAAAATGTCCGCCGCTGGACAGAGTCGAGGGCAGCCAATCGTACTAAAAAGTACTAAGCACTTCATGTTCTGAGCACAGCAGGGAGGTATGGGAGGTCTCACAGAGGTATTATGACCTCATCCTGTCTGTTACTCAGTTCAGAAACTGCATGGTCTACATTATCTGCTTGCATACTGTACATTCCACTATGTCTGGTTTACCACGTTGAATAATCCCTCAGACTGTTTCTGCAGCCTACTACTCTCTATTTAAATACTACTGTTTGAGCTAACGGTTGCAATGCTATCACATAGCTGCTCTCAGCGCACAATTTGAAGTGTCATTCATCCTTATAATTTCTTTCTTTCCTCTCCTCTCCTCTCCTCTCCCTCCCTCCCTGTCTTTCTCTTTCTCTCTCTCTCTCTCTCTCACTTTCTCTCTCTCTTTTGCTGTCTCTCTCTCGCTCTCTCTCTTTCTCTATCTTTCTCTCTCTCTCTCTCTCTCTCTCTCTCTCTCTCTCTCTCTCTCTCTCTCTCTCTCTCTCTCTCTCTCTCTCTCTCTCTCTCTCTCTCTCTCTCTCTCTCTCTCTCTCTCTCTCTCTCTCTCTCTCTCTCTCTCTCTCTCTCTCTCTCTCTCTCTCTCTCTCTGAGGATGTGGTGTTGGGGGTTGACAGAGTGGGCCTCTCCCTCTCCCACACTAGGGCACACACAAATGCACACACACTAGGGCAGACCCACACACTAGTGCACACACAGACCACTTGAAAGCTGCCCAGCTGCAGGCAGCTTAGAGACCTCCTTGCCAGCCACAAGAGAGGGAATAGAAGAAGAAGGGGAGGAGAACAGGGGGAAGAGGGGGGGGGGAGGGGGAGGAAGGGGAGGGGAGGAGAACAGGGGGAGAGGAACATGGGGAGGAGGGGAGGTGGAGGCGAGGGGGAGGAGGGGAGCGGGAGGAGGGGAGGGGAGGGGAGGAGACAAGGGGGAGGAGAAGAAGGGGAGGAGGGGAGGAGTAGGAGAAGAGAGGAGGAGGGGAGGAGAGGAGGGGGAGGAGAAGAAGAACAGGGGGAGGGGAGGAGAAGAGGGGGAGGAGAAGAGGAGGAGAGGAGGAGAGGGGGGGGAAGAGGGGCAGGAGGAGGAAAAGAGGGGAAGAGGGGGTGGAGGGGAATAGAAAAAGGGGAGGAGAATAGGGGGAGGAGGGGAGGAGAAGGGAACTCTGTTTTTCAAGGCAAGAGTGACTCACTGGCATTAGAAAAATAGAGAGGAAAAGGAACCAGACATTTTCCTTTCAATGAAACAGAATGAGAGAGAGAAAAAGAGAGAAAGTAAGAGAGAGCGCAAGAGTGAGATAGAGAGAGAGAGAGAAAGAGAGAGAGAGAGAGAGAGAGAGAGAGAGAGAGAGAGAGAGAGAGAGAGAGAGAGAGAGAGAGAGAGATAAAGGGAGAGAGATAAAGGGAGAGAGATAAAGGGAGAGAGATAAAGGGAGAGAGGGAGAGATAGAAAATAGATAAAGGGAGAGAGAGAATGAAAAAACATTTCTCTGTTCAAAGCATTAGTGTTCATTAAGGGTGTCTGGCCAGACTGGTCTTGTAGACTAGATGTAACATCTGGGACACTTCAATTAGTATGATATGTTACGTTTAGTATGGTTACATAAGACAGAAGGTTACTTACAGCAAAAACAGAAGGAGGGTGGTTGGTCGGGGTGGGCATATAATGCGAACGTCTAGTTACCCAAAGGTTGGGGCGTGGATCAGAAAACCAGTAAGTATCTGGCGTGACCAGCATTTCCCTCATGCATCACGATACATATCGCTTGCATTGAGTTGATCAGGCTGTTGATTGTGGCCTGTAGAATGTTGTCCCACTCTTCTTCAATGGCTGTGCGAAGTTGCTGGATATTGATGGGAACTGGAACACGATGTCGTACGTCGATTCAGAGCACCTCAAACATGCTCAATGGGTGACATGTCTGGTGAGTATGAAGGCTATGGAAAAACTGGGACATTTTCAACTTCCAGGAATTGTGTCCAGATCCTTGCAACATGGGCTGTGCATTATCATGCTGAAACATGAGGTGATGGGGCGGATGAATGGCACAACAATGGGCCTCAGGATCTCATCACGGTATCTCTGTGCATTGAAATTCCCATTGATAAAATGCAATCATGTTCGTTGTCCGTAGCTTATGCCTGCCCATACCATAACCCCACCGCCACCATGCGGCACTCTGTTCACAACGTTGACATCAGCAAACCGCTCACCAACACAGTTGAACCCGGGATTCATCCATGAAGAGCACACTTTTCCAGCATGCCAGAGGCCATTTTGGTTGTGCAAACCCACAGTTTCATCATCTGTCCGGGTGGCTGGTCTCAGATGATCCCACAGGTGAAGAAGCCGGATATGGAGGCCCTGGGCGTGTGGGTGTGGTTACACATTGTCTGTGGTTGTGAGGCCGATTGGACGTACTGCCAAATTCTCTAAAACTAGGTGGTTTATGGTAGAGAAATGAACATTCAATTCTCTGGCAACATCTCTGGTGGACATGCCTGCGCGAAGCATGCCAATTGCACACTCCCTCAAAACTTGAGACATCTGTGGCATTGTGTTGTGTGAGAAACTGCACATTTTAGAGTGGTCTTTTATTGTCCCCAGCACAAGGTGCACCTGTGTAATGATCATGCTGTTTAATCAGCTTCTTGGTATGCCACACATGTCAGGTGGTTGGATTATCTTGTCAAATGAGAAATGCTCACTGACATAGAAAACATATTTCTCTTAAACGTTATTAACAAATTTGTTAACAACGTTTAAGAGAAATATGTTTTTGTGCGCATGAAACATTTCTGGGATCTTTTATTTCAGTTCATGTAACATGGGACCAAACGTTTTGTTCAGTGTGAATGTAGTGTCTTGGGTTTACGTACAGAGTAATACGAAATGCACTGAGACCTCGTTTGTCTGGCGGTAATGTACAGTAATGGGCATATGGGGTCCTGCCTGATAAGAGAAGTGTCCTGAGGGTAAGCCTGATGATAAAGGAGGCAGTGTCTAGCCCCCTTCTCTGAATCATCAGACCCTGTGTTTTATTGTATCCTGGCAAAGAGCCACTCTAAGTTTCCATCCTCAGGCTCGGAGTAGCACTTTCCTGAAACTAAGCCAGGAAACTGTGTGTTGGCTTGGCAGCAACGACTGTGGGAAGAATATGGGAAAGGCAAGGAGGGCTGAACGGAGCTGAGCTCTGAGACTTTATATAGCCACGCTGATCCACACGGCTCTATCCCCGATCTGAGACAACTTGGCCTGTTCTGTTGTTAGCTAGCACTAATGGCTAACTCAGCATGCATGGAGAAAGGGGTAATGGTATCAATAGGAGAGAATTAAAAGGAAAGACTGAAAGGAGGGAGAAAGAGAGAAAGAGTCAGCAAGGCAAAGAGATGAAAGCAAAGTGAAACAGAGAAATAAAAAAACATTAGAATCAATAAACACCCAGGTTTTCTACTGTCGTTAGTGTCCTTTGCGTGGATAAAAAGGCTATTAATTCCCCCACTCTTCCTCGATCTTTCTCCTTCTGACTCACTCCCATTCTCTCCCTCTCTTACCCTCTCCCTTCATCTCCCTCTCCTTCTCCCACCCCCTCCACTTCACCCTCTCCACCCCCTTTCTCCTTCCACCTCATCCTCTACCTCCACCCTCCGTCTCTCCCTCCACCCCCCCCCCCCCATCCTCCCTGTTTGGAGTGAGCCATGTCTCCATCTCTGATAGTCCTAAATGGTGTATGTGTCATGTCATCTGGTCCTCTTGGTCTGGTTCCATGAGTTTGACCCCAGGAACATAGAGCTTGACGGAGTCTGACAGGCTGAGATAAAGCCCTAATTTCATGTTCAGCTGCTCAACAAAAACAAATCCTGTTTCCTGGCCATTATTAATTAGCCCTCCGTTTCCATGTCTGGGGTCTCAGCCAACTAATGCACCGCCTATAGAGTGTGTCTCCTCTTCACATCTATCCCTCCTCATCCACCTCTCTCCCTCCTCCTCCACCTCTCTCCTTCCTCCTTCACCTCTCTCCCTCCTCTCCCACCTCTCTCCCTCCTCCTCCACCTCTCTCCTCTTCCTCCATCTCGCTCCGTCCTCCTCCACCTCTCTATCACCTCTCTCTCCCCTCTCTCCCTCCTCCTACACCTCTTTCCTGCCTCTTCCATCTCTCACGCTTCTCCTCCACCTCTCTCACTCCTCCACCTCTCTCCCTCCTCTCCCACCTCTCTCCCTCCTTCTCCACCTCTCTCCTCCTCCTCTACCTCTCTCCTCCTCCACCTCTCTCCCTCCTCTCCCACCTCTCTCCCTCCTCCTTCACCTCTCTCCTCCTCCTCTACCTCTCTTTCCTCCTCCACCTCTCTCCTCCTCCTCCTGCTCCTCCTCCTCCTCCTCCTCTTCCACCTCTCTCCCTCCTCCTCCACCTCTCTCCCTCCTCCACCTCTCTCCTCCTCCTCCACCTCTCTCCCTCCTCCACCGCTCTCCCTTCTCCTCCACTTCTCTCCTCCTCCTCCTCCTCCTCCTCCTCCTCCTCCTCCTCCTCCTTCTCCTCCACCTCTCTCCCTCCTCCTGCACCGCCACCTCTTTCCCTCCTCCTCCACCGCTCTCCCTCCTCTTCACCACTCTCTCTCCTTCCCTTCTTCGTTATCTGCTGTACACGGCTTCCTGAGTGGAATGTCAAGAAAGGCCAGTCTCCCTTTGGCACGTTGTTGAGTGGAATAGTGCACGGAGAGAGAGAGACAGAGAGAGAGAGAAAGAGAGAGAGAGAGACAGCGAAAGAGAGAGAGAGAGAGAGAGAGACAGAGAGAGAGAGAGAGAGAGAGAGAGAGAGAGAGAGAGAGAGAGAGAGAGAGAGAGAGAGAGAGAGAGAGAGAGAGAGAGAGAGAGAGAGAGAGAGAGAGAGAGAGAGAGAGAGAGAGATAGAGAAAGATAGAGAATGAGAGAGCGCGAGAGAGAGAGAGAGAGAGAGAGACAGAGAGAGAGAGAGAGAGAGAGAGAGAGAGAGAGAGAGAGAGAGAGAGAGAGAGAGAGAGAGAGAGAGAGAGAGAGAGAGAGAGAGAGAGAGAGAGAGAGAGAGAGAGAGAGAGACGAGAGAGAGAGAGAGAGAGAGAGAGAGAGAGAGAGAGAGAGAGAGAGAGAGAGAGAGAGAGAGAGAGAGAGAGAGAGAGAGAGAGACAGAGAGAGAGAGAGAGAGAGCGAGAGAGAGAGAGAGAGAGAGAGAGAGAGAGAGAGAGAGAGAGAGAGAGAGAGAGAGAGAGAGAGAGAGAGAGAGAGAGAGAGAGAGAGAGAGAGAGAGAGAGAGACAGAGAGACAGAGAGAGAGGGAGAGAGAGAGAGAGAGAGAGAGAGAGAGAGAGAGAGAGAGAGAGAGGATTCCAGGAAAGTGAGTTAATAGAAGATTCTGAGTGGTTTATGTAAAATCTCACCAACTCTCAACTCTAAAAACTTTTGCCGTTTGGCTTTGCTATGGTACTTCTTCTCAACAGTATCATAATATCATTACATCACTCAAAGTATTGTACAATTGGTAGCTGTATAACTGGGGTACACAACTCTAACTTACGGTAAATTCATGTAATTAATTGGAAAGAGGGTTCATATACCTGGTTGCCTAGAAAGAAGAGTGGGAGAAGGTTTTAATATTTCCAATAACTGAGAAAGCAACAGCAGCACAGGAGGTTGGTGGTACCTTAATTGGGGAGGATGGGCTCGCGGTAATGGCTGGAAATGAATCTCATGTGGCTGGAGTGGAATGGCATGTGTGCCATTCCATTTGCTCAGTTCCAGCCATTGTTATGAGTCATCCTCCCCTTAGCAGTGTATCTGAATCCAGTCTTATGACACAGACAGTTTAAGCCCTGAAGCCTCTGCTCCCTAGTGAATGTCCTCCTCTTATGTTGCCGCACGGTGGGACTTCATGGTAACATATGTGATGGTTTCAGAGGGCAGTACATTTAGATTAAATAGTCATCTTCAGGTTGATGTAAACTGACGCGTTGCACCAAAAACCTGTTTTTCCTCCCATTTCCAACGATCCCAAGAGGACCACAGTCTTTACTTTTGACCTTTGAGTTCCGAAATAAACTTCATTTAAGGCGAAGAGAAGAGAAGATGTCGTTTGACAAAAAATATGTCTGAGCTGAAAATAAAGTCTCTCATAGAATGTCAAGCTCAATGTCCAATATGTCCGCTGAAGCTGACATGTGTATGACGAGGGCCTGGAAGAATGTCCGTGAAACACGGCTAAGCGTTCGTGCCAAATGGTACCCTACAATATTCCCTACTTAGTGCGCTACTTTTGTCCAGGGCCAACACGGTTTTGGTCAGATGTAGTGCACTATGTAGGATATAGAGTGCCACTTGGGACTTACCCTAAATGTTTCATTAGTTGGGCATTCCACATCTGGTTGTCTATAGAACTGACAAACACAGTTTGATACAGAATGCTGAAAGTAGAATGAGTTGACAGTTGAGTTGAAATTACTGTTTACACAAAATATATGGTGATGTTCCTTTTCATTGTGTGTGTTTGAGCTGTTACAGGAATGTAGCCTGAGGCATGCTTGCACACACACGACTTTCCATAATCGAATGTACATTTTCCACAAGCTGTTGAAGAAAATATCAGAGTTCTGCACCTCAATAATGACCAGCAGACTAATAATAAATACTTGGCTCCTTGGCACTTGGCATACTGTTCACCTCGACAGTTATTCCCTTTTACACACGCATGCAAATGCACACAAACACACACACACACACACACCTCCAGGAAGAATATGACACATTGTTTTTACATTTTTGAGCTCTTAGAAATGACAATTTTCACGTTTTCATAAATTCTTAGAATGATTAGGAATCATGAATACTAAAGAGTTTGTAAAACTTCTATAGCAATGTAGAGTGGGAAAGCGGCCGTGCGGTTCGACAATTAATAGACATTGCAGCAAATAAAACATTTGTCTTATTCAGGACCGAAATCTACGCAGACCGGTGCGCCATAGCCAATCAGAGGTACAGTAGGCCCTATATGCAAACAAGCCATTTGCTACAAGGGCCTGCCATCATTCATGAACTGGATTATGTGTTTACAGGCAGTGGCAACACCGTGACTTTAGATCATTAGATCGTACAGTATTCGGCAAAATACTGTAGGTGAATACGACAGGAGTCCTCTTACATTTGGGAACTTTACAGTCCTATTGATCAAACAATCATAACAAGTTAGGTTATCTTTCCCTATATGCATATCAACAACAACAAGATCAACAACTAACGCTAGCCAGAGCGAGATGAGCTAAATTCTAACGAGGGAACATTAGATAAAACCTCTCAAACTTTATCAGCTAGTTGGCCGTCAAAATTGCACTGATGAACGATAGGGAAAGGCCTGCTCGTATTTCTGCAGCTTGCCTGCCAATGCATGCCTTGTCCCAACCAAGCACCCAAGCTAACTGGCTAAGGTTTGCTAGCTTGCCAGCTAGCTACTTCTAGAAACAAATGAGGGAACACCTCACTAACCATTTTACTTACCCTAGCAGAGCTGGTTAGGCTGTTTATTTGTTATATAGAGCGTTCGAGACTATTACTATTACTTTTTTTGCCTACACTTAGGTCACATGCGGAGAATATAACAGGTGTAGACCTTATAGTGAAATGCTTACAGTGAAATGCTTATTCAGTGGGAATCGTGTTCATAAATTCATCAGTTATTCTGCGCTCTGGCACACTCAGACAAGAGTGCTCTGAAATCAGAGTACATATAGTGGCTTGCGAAAGTATTCACCCGCCTTGGCATTTTTCCTATTTTGTTGTCTTGTATCATTTGATTTACACAACATGCCTACCAATTTAACGATGCAAAATGTTTTTTATTGTGAAACAAACAAGAAATAAGACAAAAATACTGAAAACTTGAGCGTGTATAACTATTCACCCCCCAAAGTCAATACGTTGTAGACCCACCTTTTGCAGCTATTACAGCTGCAAGTCTCTTGGGGTCTCTATGTCTCCATAAGCTTGGCACATCTAGCCACTGGGATTTTTGCCCATTCTTCAAGTCAAAACTGCTCCAGCTCCTTCAAGTTGGATGGGTTCCGCTGGTGTACAGCAATCTTTAAGTCATACCACAGATTCTCAATTGGATTGAGGTCTGGGCTTTGACTAGGCCATTCCAAGACATTTAAATGTTCCCCTTAAACCACTCGAGTGTTGCTTTCGCAGTATGCTTAGGGTCATTGTCCTGCTGGAAGGTGAACCTCCGTCCCAGTCTCAAATCTCTGGAAGACTGAAACATGTTTCCCTCAAGAATTTCCCTGTATTTAGTGCCATCCATCATTCCTTCAATTCTGACCAGTTTCTCAGTCGCTGCCCATGAAAAACATCCTGGTGCTCTCGGGGTGATGAGAGGTGTTGGGTTTGCGCCAGACATAGCATTTTCCTTGATGACCAAAAAGCTCAATTATATTCTCATCTGACCAGAGTACCTTCTTCCATATGTTTGGGGAGTCTCCCAGATGCCTTTTGGCGAACACCAAACATGTTTGTTTATCTTCTTCTGGACACTCTTCCGTGAAGCCCAGCTCTGTGGAGTGTACGGCTTAAAGTGGTCCTATGTACAGATACTATTGTCACGCCATGATCTGTTTCACCTGTCCTTGTGATTGTCTTCACCCCCTCCCTCCCCAGGTGTCACTTATTTTCCCCAGTGTATTTATCCCTGTGTTTCCTGTCTCTCTGTGCCAGTTCGTCTTGTATGTTCAAGTCAAGGTTTTTCCTGTGCTCCTGCTTTTCTATTCTCTTTTACTAGTCCTCCCGGTTTTGACCTTTGCCTGTTTTTCTGGACTCCATTCCCACCTGCCTGACCATTCTGCCTGACCTCGAGCCTGCCTGCCATTCTGTACCATTCTCTTGCCTTCCCCTTTTGGATTGTTAATAAACATCTTGCACTCTAAACATCTGCCTCCTGTGACTGCATCTGGGTCTCGCATTCTGCCATTATATCTCCAATCTCCGCTGTGGAGCTTTGCAGTTCCTTCAGGGTTACCTTTGGTCTCTTTGTTGCCTCTCTGATTAATGCCCTCCTTGCCTGGTCCGTGAGTTTTGGTGGGCGGCCCTCTCTTGGCAGGTTTGTTGTGGTGCCATATTCTTTCCATTTTTAAATAATGGATTTAATGGTGCTCTGTGGGATGTTCAAAGTTTCAGATCTTTTTTTATAACCCAACCCTGATCTGTACTTCTCCACAACTTTGTCCCTGACCTGTTTGGAGAGCTCCTTGGTCTTCATAGTGCTGCTTGCTTGGTGGTGCCCCTTGCTTAGTTGTGTTGCAGACTCTGGGGCCTTTCAGAACAGGTGTATATATACGGAGATCATGTGACAAATCATGACTTAGGTTGCACACAGGTGGACTTTATTGAAATAATTATTTGACTTCTGAAAGTAATTGGTTGCACCAGATCTTATTTAGGGGCTTCATAGCAAAGGGGGTGTGCTCAGGACTGAGAGGTAGCTCAGGACTGGAGGGCAGCTCATGATTGGAGGGCGGCTCATGACTGAAGGGCGGCTCATGACTGAAGGGCGGCTCATGACTGAAGGGCGGCTCATGACTGAAGGGCGGCTCATGACTGAAGGGCGGCTCATGACTGAAGGGCGGCTCATGACTGAAGGGCGGCTCTGGCAGCTCCTGACTGGCGGGCGGCTCTGGCAGCTCCTGACTGGCGGGCGGCTCTGGCAGCTCCTGACTGGCAGGCGGCTCTGGCAGCTCTTGACTGGCGGGCGGCTCCGGCAGCTCCTGACTGGCGGGCAGCTCTGGCAGCTCCTGACTGGCGGGCGGCTCTGGCAGCTCCTGACTGGCGGGCGGCTCTGGCAGCTCCTGACTGGCGGGAGGCTCTGGCAGCTCCTGACTGACGGACGGCTCTGGCGGCTCCTGACTGACGGACGGCTCTAGCGGCTCAGGACAGACGGGCGGCTCAGAAGGCGCTGGACAGACGGGCGGCTCAGATGGCGCTGGGCAGACGGGCAGCTCAGATGGCGCTGGGCAGACGGGCAGCTCAGATGGCGCTGGGCAGACGGGCAGCTCAGACGGCGCTGGGCAGATGGGCAGCTCAGGCGGGGCTGGACAGACGGGCAGCTCAGGCGGCGCTGGACAGACGGCAGACTCTGGCCTGCTGAGGCGCCCAGTAGGCCTGGTGCGTGGTGCCGGAACTGGTGGTACCGGACTGGAGACACGCACCACTGGGCGAGTGCGGGGAGCAGGAACAGGGCATACAGGGCTCTGGAGACGCACAGGAAGCCTGGTGCGTGGTGTTGGCACTGGTGGTGCTGGGCTGGTGCGAGGAGGTGGCACCGGATAGACCGGACCTCAGACCACAGGAGCTCTTGAGCACCGAGCCTGGCCAACCTTACCTAGTTGAATGCTCCCCGTAGCCAGGCCAGTGCGGCGAGGTGGAATAGCCCGCACTGGGCTGTGCTGGCTAACCGGGGACACCATGCGTAAGGCTGGTGCCATGTACACCGGCCCGAGGAGACGCACTGGAGACCAGATGCGTTGAGCCGGCTTCATGGCACCTGGCTCGATGCCCAACCTAGCCCGGCCGATACGAGGAGCTGGGATGCGACCGCACCGGGCTATGCACACGTACAGGAGACACCGTGCGCTCTTCCGCATAACACAGTGTCTGCCCGTACTCTCGCTCTCCACGGTAAGCACGGGAAGTTGGCGCAGGTCTCCTACCTGACTTCGCCACACTCCCCGTGTGCCTCCCCCCAATACATTTTTGGGGCTGCCTCTCGGGCTTCCTTGCCAGCCGTGTTCCCTCGTAACACCGGTTCCCTTTCGCAGCTGCCTCCGCTCTCCTAGCTGCCTCCACCTGTTCCCATGGAAGGCGATCCCTTCCAGCCAGGATCTCCTCCCATGTGTAGCAACCCTTGCCGTCCAAAACGTCTTCCCATGTCCAGGAATCCTGACATCGCTGCTGCTGCTGCTGCTGCCGCTGCTGCCCGTTACCACGCTGCTTGGTCCTTTTATGGCCGGTGGTTCTGTAACGGCTTTCTTCTGTGGACGAAGGAGAGGACCAAAGCGCAGCGTGGTTAGTGTTCATCATGTTTAATAACGACAATAAACGTGAACACTACAAAATACAAAAACAACAAATGTGAAAAACCGAAACAGTCCTATCTGGTGCATAGACACAAAGACAGAAGACAACCACCCACAAAACACAACACAAAACAGGCTACCTAAATATGGTTCCCAATCAGAGACAATGACTAACACCTGCCTCTAATTGAGAACCATATCAGGCCAAACATAGAAACGGGAAAACTGGACACACAACATAGAATGCCCACTCAGCTCAAGTCCTGACCAACACTAAAACAAAGAAAACACAAAAGAACTATGGTCAGAACGTGACAGGGTGAATACATAAGCAAGCACTACTTTTCCGTTTTTTATTTTTTAGAATTTTTTGAAACAAGTAATTTTTTTCATTTCACTTCACCAATTTGGACTATTTTGTGTATGTCCATTACATGAAATCCAAATAAAAATAAATTTAAATTGCAGGTTGTAATACAACAAAGTAGGAAAAACGCCAAGGGAGGTGAATACTTTTGCAAGGCACTGTACCTAGCCAGAGTGAATTTGCGAATGCAAGAAATATGCTAACTAGATAGCAGTTGTTCAGCATAGCTAGCTAGCTAACAAAGCGAGTCACATTTATTGCTTTCTAACCAAGTGACACGAGCATCTCTAGGTGTGTGGCCAATTAAAAATGATATGAGGGGAAAAAGTCAGTCACTCAACCACTCCTCCAATAACATGACGTCCTCTTGCAGCTAGCTAGCTAACGTTAGGTTCTGTGTTTTTAGCTTGTGACATCAATAGACACACTAGCATATTAGCCACGTTATGACTTGTGATCATTGCCCTTGCTACTTTGATTGTATTGACATTCCCAGCCTTAGTTACCTCCGTCTGTTTTTGTCCAAAATATTGAGTCATTGAAACTGAAACAGTGCATCTAGGATGGAGGCAGCAAACAATGTACCAGGCCAGCTGTTTACAACCTGTACAACCTATGGCAATATATGTACAACCTATGGCAATATTTGTTAGACTACCAACAAATGTATTGGTGAATTATATTAATCATGCATTGAACTGCATCCATCTAGTCAACAATGCTTTAGTGTACGTCATAGAATGTTGATTCCAATATATCCTATTTTTAAAACCTCTTAAAGTTGGTTTTGTAGCATAAACTGGGAATTTTATATTTTTTACTGATATTATGATTGTCTGTTTTGTTTCATATCTGCAAAGTAGTTAAAACGCTGTCAGTTCCACTTTAAGTAGTGTACTAGGGAATAGGTTGCCATTTCAGATGCACATCTCGACAACTTGTCTCTCCACAAGAGGTGCTGTTTAGATCACAATGAGCTCTCGTGTGTGTTTCAGACTCTCTCTCTCTCTCACACAATCACTCCCTCATACATAAACACATCTGTCTTCAGATTCCTATTACACCTCTCTGACCAACCATCAGATCACAGCACTACTTTTGCAGCTATCCACCTCCCTACGTTCCTCCCTTGAAGTTTCCCTGAGTAGTCCACTTTGAACTTTGAGTCCATCCTCCTCCCACTCAGAACATTCATAAACAGAGGAAGTGTGTGGTCCGATATAGCCAGCTAAGGTCTTTCAGCTATGCACTCCCTTTTTCCAGGAATGTTCCATGTTCCCAGCTCGACCTTAATGTACTGTAGCAATAAAATCTTTAGCTGACCAACGCCCATCTCTCCAACACAAAAGCCAGGTGTCGTTGGTGACCTTTGGAGCACCTGACCCTCAGTGTGAAACCCCATGGGACTGACTATTGACCTCACACTGGGCCTCTGTAATGCTGTCCTCCTCTCAACCAAGTATAATGGAGGTGGTTCAGTCAGTGAACCGTGTGATGAGAAATCTTGCCTGAAACCTGAAGACTTGCGTTAGCTCCCCAAGGTAATGCCTAGGTTTTAACTTTATTGGGCTAATGCCCAGTCTTGTAACAGTGTTTTCCACCACCATCAACAAAACACCAAACTATAGAATTTCTTGTGGAAGGATGGTGTCGCATCCCTCCAATAGAGTTCCAGACACTTACATTTTAGTCATTTAGCAGACGCTCTTATCCAGAGCGACTTACAGTAGAGTGCATACATTTTTTCTTACATTTTTTTTTTTTTTTTTACATACTGAGACAAGGATATCCCTACCGGCCAAACCCTCCCTACCGGCCAAACCCTCCCTAACCCGGACGACGCTATGCCAATTGTGCGTCGCCCCACGGATCTCCCGGTTGCGGCCAGCTGCGACAGAGCCTGGGCGCGAACCCAGCCCAGCCTGGGCGCGAACCCAGAGACTCTGGTGGCGCAGCTAGCACTGCGATGCAGTGCCCTAGACCACTGCGCCACCCGGGAGATGTTGTAGAATCTATGCCAAGGCGCATTGAAGCTGTTCTGGCTCGTGGTGCCCAACGCCCTATTAAGACACTTTATGTTGGTGTTTCCTTTATTTTGTCAGGTACCTGTATCAGGATGCACTGTGCTGTGTCTACTGTAACAAACAACTCAGTGGTGCCCTCCACACTGTCTGTTTGTTCTTGTTTATATCACATGACCCAGTCAATCTTCTTTAAACAAGGACCCACTCCTGGGAGATCAGATCTGGTTTGAATCTCCATCAGTCCATTGACAAGGAGGGGAACGCAAACACCAGCATCTGGCCAGAGAAGTTAGCTATGCATGAGAAATGAGGGAGTAATGACTGAGCGAATTGAGTTTACCTCTACAAGTGGAGTGGAGTGTGTGTTTTTGGAATGAGGTGGGAATAAATGGGAGGGAATGGGCAACCCTAAAAATATCCCTACCAGACCAGAGCCTTTTAGTGAGAGAGAGGGGAGAGGAGAAAGGAAAAGGCAGGGACAGATAGATAGAGAGAGAGTAAGAGAGTGGGCTGTGGGGTTGGAGAGAGAGAGAGAGAGAGAGAGAGAGAGAGAGAGAGAGAGAGAGAGAGAGAGAGAGAGAGAGAGAGAGAGAGAGAGAGAGAGAGAGAGAGAGAGAGAGAGAGAGAGAGAGATAAAGAAAGAGGGAAAGAAAGAGAGGGAGTGAGAGAAATAGATTTGGAGGAGAAAGAGAGGGAGAAGAACAGAGAGTTGGAGGAGCAAAATGTGAGGAGAGAGAGAGAGAAAGAGAGAGCAATTAAGAGAGAGGGGGAGAGAGTTGGAAGAGAAAGAGATAGAGAGAGGGAGAGAGAGAGGGGTCTGAGGAAAGAGAGAGAAAGAGAGAAAGTCAGAGTAAGAAAAATGACATGGCTAACGGCGAGTCCACCGTATTTAACGTCGGGAATTCCATCCATCCACACTGAAGAGGGTTATGACTCACTGAAGAGACTGTTTGTTTGATCCAACTCTGCCTGCACTGCGGTGCGGTCTGTCCTCGGCATGGCAACCGCCTGTTCGCAACATGGCAACCAGCCTCCGCCCACCACTACGGGGAGATTCCACCCCAAATGTATCATTCCGCTAAATGAGAAACAGACAGCAAGACAGTCCTTGTTCTCACTGTAACCCAGGCAACCTGGTGGGGCTTGGGAGGCCTAGGGTGCATCCAAAATGGCACCCCGTTCCCTATCTAAAGCCCTGGTCAAAAGTACTATATAGTAAATAGGGCCCTATGTGTCCTGGTTAAAAGTAGTGCACAATATAGGGAATAGTGTGCCATTTCAGACATACACAGCCATGGCCTTGGGGCATCCCACCACAGCACTGCGCATCATGAAAGCAGGAGGAGTAAACTTAAAGGAACACTTTGTGCCTTTTAGACTGAGGGCTGCAGTCACTCAGAGCTAAAGGTGGCCATTTTGTTTTGTGTGAAAGCATCATTCACATTCCCGGGTGAGAGTTGTGTGGAAAACTACCAGGAACTGGGTTAGTAACGCCAGGTGTCTATTGGCTCTCACATCACCACACCCATCTTGTGTCTGTGTGTCAGGTGTGCTCTGTGTCAGGGGGTGAGAGTTTGTTGGTAAAGTGAAAACAAACAGAACTCAAATGGAGGATGTAGCGGACAAATATTGACACAATGACACAATCCAACACCATGAAGTTTCTGGCACATTCAACTTGCAAATGTTTTATCAGTTCTAGTCTACGTTTATTCCCGATACGACAATTCTATCATTTTGTGTATACTATTAATACTTTTTTTTGTCTCACAGTTTTTGCCAAGTGAAGCAAAGCCCTGCATTCCTCTTTCTGACAGAGACGGATAACAACATGGACATGGATACCTCCTGAAAACAGATCTTTAAACACTTACAGAGAGAGAGAGAGAGAGAGAGAGAGAGAGAGAGGGAGAGGGAGAGAGGGGGAGAGAGAGAGAGAGAGAGAGAGGGGGGGGGGAGCTATGGTTTGGACTAGGACAGATGTGTGTACATCTTGCAGAGGGCGTGATGATGTGGCACGGTGTGGAGGGGCGTGGCACACCCACACTTATTTGTGTTGATGAATGCATGAATAACGCTGAGTGGGATGAGTGGGAGCTTCCTCTAGGGCATAGGCTATCAAAAACACATCATCCACTGTGTTATACTATGTAAAACACGAGTTAAACTCATCCCACCGAAGTATTTGGTATTTTATTAGGAAGAGCAGCTACTCTTCCTGGCGTCCACAAAAAAAATAAACATGATATAATACAGAAAATTAATAGACAAGAACAGTTCAAGGACAGAACTACATTAAAAAATAAATAAAAGCAGACGTAGCCTCCTACATACACCAAACTGTCTAGAGGGTTGAGTGTCTGCAGGTTTTCGCTCCTCTCTTGTACTTGATTGAGGAATTAAGGTCACTGATTAGTTAGGGACATTCACCTGGTTGTCTAGGTCACACTAGGCCCTCCATGGAATGAGTTTGGCCCCCTGGTGTACCTCACACTACTCTGGACCTCAAAGCCAGTTCCACTGTGTTTTTTCATTGTTCCCTTCTAATCAGGGACTGATGTACACCTGGGGCACCAGGTGGATGTAATTCGTTATCAGGTAGAACAGAAAACCAGAAGGCTCCGGACCTCGTAGGGTAGAGTTCAATACCCATGGCCTAATACATAATGAGACACAGAAAAATTATGAATAGATACCTGACTTTATCATCATGTATTTCTTATCCAACTTTCCTCCTTTCAATTTCCCTCCCTTAACATCAAGAAAAACAGTCATATGAGCACTTAAAAAATCTAAGAATGTTTGGACTAGGAGTGAAAACGTCTTAACTCTGTTTAAGGAACTGCGTTTGTCTTTGCAACAGACAACTTTCAGCCATCAATCATTAGGAGCACACTAATATTACAGACCTTCCTTTTCCCCTTTCAGGTCCACTACCATACGAGTAATGTCTTTGTAACAGGGTGAAACTGTTGCAGTGTTGAACATGGCCTCAGTCAGGTAATTCAACATTAGGGGAGTGGCTGCCATGCCCAGGTATATAAACTGTCTGGTTCATTCAATCAGGGGATCCCCTTTTGATGCGCAGGCTGGTGTGCCTTGGTGGTTGTGGCTGGTGTGCCTTGGTGGTTGTGGCTTGGACAAAAGTGAGCAGGCAAATTCATTTGTAGTATGTTTCTGGCAGTATGTGCCCGTTGCCACTGGTACCTGTTCCCCTTCTCCCATGGCACGCCATTCTAGGTATGGGAAGTGTTGACCAGATGTGTATGGGAATATTAATTGAGATATGACACATTGAGTATTTAATGTTTATGTGCTGATGAAACTAAGAATGATTGAACCCTGTTCTTGTCAGCAGTGATTGTCCATAGTGCTAGGCGCTGAACATTGTGTCTGGGAAGCTTTCATTGAGTTACTTGAACATTTTGAAATGGAATAAAACTTATTTGTATGTTTGTGTCCTGACCATTCCCATGCTCCAGTCCTTGATGCAAACAACCTGTGTATTTTAGGTTAGTCCAGAGGATCTCACCTTGCATATAAATAATACAAGTGGTGTAGTATTGGCTACAGGAATAGTCTACAACAACAAAAAAATCCCCCCATGTTATGTCAAATAAAATAAAATAAAATATTATTAGTCACATGCGTCGAACAGTGAAATGCTTACTTACGAGCCCCTAACCAACAATGCAGTTTAAAATAAAACGGATAACTAACAAGTAATTAGGGAGCAGCAGGAAAATAACAATAGCGAGACTACATACGGGGGTACCGGTACAGAGTCAATGTGCGGGGGCACCGGTTAGTTGAGGTAATATGTACATGAAGGTAGAGTTATTAAAGTGACTATGCATAGATGATAACAACAGAGAGTTGCAGCGGTGTAAAAGAGGGGGGAGGGTGCAATGCAAATAGTCTGGGTAGCCATTTGATTACAGCAGTCTTATGGCTTGGGGGTAGAAGCTGTTTAGAAGCCTCCTGGACCTAGACTTGGCGCTCTGGTACTGCTTGCTGTGTGGTAGCAGAGAGAACAGTCTATGACTAGGGTGGTTGGAATCTTAGACAATTTTTAGGGCCTTCCCCTGGTATAGAGGTCCTGGTGATGTACTGGGCCGTTCGCACTACCTTCTGTAGTGCCTTGTGGTCGGATGCCGAGCAGTTGCTGTCACGCCCTGACCATAGAGAGCTTTTATTTTCTATGTTGGTTAGGTCAGGGTGTGACTAGGGTGGGCAATCTAGGTGAATTCTATTTCTTTGTTTGGCCTGGTATGGTTCCCAATCAGAGGCAGCTGTCTATCGTTGTCTCTGATTGGGGATCATACTTAGGCAGCCTTTTCCCACCTTAGTTTGTGGGATCTTGATTTTGTATAGTTGCTGTGTAGCCTGCAGAACTTTACGTTCGTTTTGTATTTTGTTGTTTTTCGGTGTTCATTTCAATAAAATGAAGATGTTCGCCTACCATGCTGCACCTTGGTCTCCTCATTCAAACGACGAGCGTAACAGTCTTGATCACGTTGAGGGAGAGGTTGTTGTCCTGGCACCACATGGCCAGGTCTCTGACCTCCTCACTATAGGCTGTCTCGTCGTTGTCAGTGATCAGGCCTACCACTGTGTCATCGGCAAACTTAATGATGGTGTTGGAGTCGTGCCTGGCCTTGCTGTCATGAGTGAATAGGGCGTACAGGACGGGACTGAGCACGCACCTCTGAGGTGTGTTGAGTTGAGGATCAGCGTGGGAGATGTGTTGTTACCTACCTTTACCACCTGGGGGCGGCCTGTCAGGAAGTCCAGGATCCAGTTGCAGAGGGAGGTGTTTAGTCCCAGGGTCTTTAGCTTATTGATGAGCTTTGTGGGTAATATGGTGTTGAATGCTGAGCTGTAGTCAATGAATAGCATTCTCACATAGGTGTTCCTTTTGTCCAGGTGGAAAAGGGCAGTGTGGAATGCAATAGAGATTGCATCATCTGTGGATCTGTTGGGGCGGTATGCAAATTGGAGTGGGTCTAGGGTTTCTGGAATAATGGTGTTGATGTGAGCCATGATCAGCCTTTCAAAGCACTTCATGGCTACAGACGTGAGTGCTACGGGTCGGTAGTAATTTAGGCAGGTTACCTTAGTGTTCTTGGGCACAGGCACTATGGTGGTCTGCTTAAAACATGTTGGTATTACAGACTCGGACAGGGAGAGGTTGAAAATGTCAGTGAAGACACTTGCCAGTTGGTCAGCTCATGCTCGCAGTACACGTCCTGGTAATCCGTCTGGCCCTGCGGCCTTGTGAATGTTGACCTGTTTAAAGGTCTTACTCACATCGGTTGTGTAGAGCGTAATCACACAGTCTTCCAGAACAACTGGTGCTCTCATGCATGTTTCAGTGTTATTTGCCTCGAAGCGAGCATAGAAGTAGTTTAGCTTGTCTGGTAGGCTCGTGTCACTGGGCAGCTCTCGGCTGTGCTTCCCTTGGTAGTCTGTAATGGTTTGCAAGCCCTGCCACATCCGACGAGTGTCAGAGCCGGTGTAGTACGATTCGATCTTAGTCCTGTATTGATGCTTTGCCTGTTTGATGGTTCGTTGGAGGGCATAGCAGGATTTCTTATAAGTTTCCGGGTTAGAGTCCCGCTCCATGAAAGCGGCAGCTCTAGCCTTTAGCTCAGTGCGGATGTTGCCTGTAATCCATGGCTTCTGGTTGTGGTAGGTACGTACGGTCACTGTGGGGATGACATCATCGATGCACTTATTGATGAAGCCAATGACTGATGTGATGTACTCCTCAATGCCATCGAAGGAATCCCGGAACATATTCCAATCTGTGCTAGCAAAACAACCCTGTAGCTTAGCATCTGCTTCATCTGAACACTTTGTTATTGATCTAGTCACTGGTGCTTCCCGCTTTAATTTTTGCTTGAAAACAGGAATCAGGAGGATAGAATTATGGTCAGATTTGCCAAATGGAGGGCGAGGGAGAGCTTTGTATGCGTCTCTGTGTGTGGAGTAAAGGTGGTCCAGAGATTTTTCCCTCTGTTTGCACATTTAACATGCTGATAGAAGTTTGATCACACGGATGTATGTTTCCCTGCATTAAAGTCCCCGGCTACTAGGAGCACCGCCTCTGGGTGAGCGTTTTCTTGTTTGCTTATGGCGGAATACAGCTCATTCAATGCTGTCTTAGTGCCAGCCCGTGACTGTGGTGGTATGTAAACAGCTTCGAAAAATACAGATAAACTCTCTAGCTTATCGTGAGATACTCTACCTCAGGTGAGCAATAGCTCGAGACTTCCTTAGATATCATGCAGCAGCTATTATTTACAAAAATACATAGTCCGCCGCCCCTTGTCTTACCAGACGCTGCTGTTCTATCCTGCCAGTGCAGCGTATGATCAGCCAGCTCTATGTTGATAGTGTCTTCGTTCAGCCACGACTCCGTGAAACATAAGATACTGTATTACAGTTTTGAATGTCCTGTTGGTAGTTAAATCTTCCACGTAGGTCATCTATTTTATTGTCCAAAGATTGCACGTTTGCTAGCAGAATGGAAGGATGTAGTTTTTTTTTTCGATCGCCTACGAATTCTCAGATGGCAGCCGCCCTCCGGACCCTTTTTCTCCGCCTCCTCTTCACGCAAATCACGGGGATCTGGGCCTGTTCCCAAGAAAGCAGCATATCGTTCGCGTCAGGCTCGTCAGACTCGTTATTGGAAAATAGGATTCTGCCAGTCCGTGGTGAGTAATCACAGTCCTGATGTCCAGAAGTTATTTTCAGTCATAAGAGACGGTGATGGCAACATTATGTACAAAATAAGTAAAATAATAAGTTACAAACAACGCAAATAAACGAGAAAAAACCAAGGTTGGGGGCACGTAAAATGAATGCCTTCATCTCCGGATACATTTTAGATGTGCATATTGCAAAATTGGCAGTAAAGTTAACATAAAGGGGGACATTAGTATGTTTGGTTAAGCAATGAAAATTTCTGTGGTACATGTGGCCTGTTTTACATTATGCATCTACATTGGTCTGGTTGTGGGACAATTTCTCAATAGCATAAGGTTTGGGAGACTTGGAATGTAAATGTGTTGCGTTGGTCCTTTTGACAACGGCTGAAGGAGGCTGCAATAGATGGCAGTCATGTAAACACTTACCTAAGGCACTTGTTCCAAATTCTCACCCGGCGGAATGGAAACTATTTCTGGGTGGCAACTCTTCAACCCAGAGAGTGTCTCTAGGGTAGGAAAAAAATCACCAGCTAGTCACAGGTGTGGGCAATTCCAGTCCTCAAGGGCCTGGGCTAGTGCATTCTGCCTTCTCCTTACAGTTTTCAGCCACTAGCTTCGCCCATGACTACCTCGTGTGAACTACAATCCCAACGCTGTGTTTTAACGTTTAGAACTGTCAATCATGTTTCATCAGCGAGAAAGGATAATAATAAAAAAAGATATACACTTACTGTAGAAGTTTTGCAAAGATCTATACAACTCAGGACAACTGACCTTTGGAGAAATACGCAGATTTAAAGAGGAGTCCGTAATTTGCTTTCTAATGATCATTATCTTTTCGTAAAAGAAGTTAATGAATTTATCACTGCTGAAGTGAAAGCCATCCTTTCTTGGGGAATGCTGCTTTTTAGTTAGCTTTGCGACAGTATCAAACATACATTCTGGATTGTTCGTAGTTTCCTCAATTGAGTTGGAAAAATAGGATGATCGGGCACCAGTGAGGGCTCTTCGATACAGCATGGTACTGTCTTTCCAACTTAGTCGGAAGACTTCCAGTTTGGTGTTGCGCCATTTTTGTTCCAATTTTCTGGAAGCTTGCTTCAGGGCTTGGGTATTTTCTGTATACCAGCTAGTTTCTTATGACAAATGTTTTTGGTTTATAGGGGTGCGACTGCATCTATGGTATTACACAAGGTAAAATGTAGTTCCTCAGTTAGGTGGTAAACCGATTTTTGTACCTCCTTGGGTAGGTGGAGGAAGTCTGGAAGGGCATCTAGGAATCTTTGGGTTGTCTGAGAATTTATAGCACGGCTTTTGATGCTCCTTGGTTGGGGTCTGAGCAGATTATTTGTTGTGATTGCAAACGTAATAATGTGGTGGTCCGATAGTCCAGGATTATGAGGAAAAACATTAAGATCCACAACATTTATTCCATGGGACAAAACTAGGTCCAGAGTATGACTGTGGCAGTGAGTAGGTCCGGAGACATGTTGGACAAAACCCACTGAGTCGATGATGGCTCCGAAAGCCTTTTGGAGTGGGTCTGTGGACTTTTCCATGTGAATATTAAAGTCACCGAAATGTGAATATTATCTGCCATGACTACAAGGTCTGATAGGAGTTTCAGGGAACTCAGTGAGGAACGCTGTATACGGCCCAGGAGGCCTGTAAACAGTAGCTATAAAAAGTGATTGAGTAGGCTGCATAGATTTCATGACTACAAGCTCAAAAGACGAAAACGCAGTCATTTATTTTTGTAAATTGAAACTAGCTATCATAAATGTTAGCAACACCTCCGTAAATTCATCAGGCTTAAGCCATGTTTCAGTCAGGCCAATCACATCATGATTATGATCAGTGATTAGTTCATTGACTATAACAGCCTTGGAAGTGAGGGATCTAACTTTAAGTAGCCCTATTTTGAGATGTGAGATATCACAATCTCTTTCAATAATGACAGGAATGGAGGAGGTCTTTATTCCAGTGAGATTGCTAAGGCGAACACCGCCATGTTATGTTTGCCCAGCCTAGATTGAGGCACAGACACGGGATAGCTTAGCTGACTACACTGACTATGCTAGTGGCAGACTCCACTAAGCTGACAGGATGGCTAACAGCCTGCTGCCTGGCCTGCACCCTATCTCATTGTGGAGCTAGAGGAGTTAGAGCCCTGTCTATGTTCATAGATAAGATGAGAGCACCCCTCCAGCTAGGATGGAGTCCATCACTCCTCAGCAGGCCAGGCTTGGTCCTGTTTGTGCGTGAGTCCCAGAAAGAGGGCCTATTATCTACAAATTCTATCTTTTGGGAGGAGCAGAAAACAGTTTTCAACCAGCGATTGAGTTGTGAGACTCTACTGTAGAGCTCATCACTCCCCCTAACTGGGAGGGCGCCAGAGACAATTACTCGATGCCGACACATCTTTCCAGCTGATTTACACGCTGAAGCTATGTTGCGCTTGGTGACCTCTGACTGTTTCATCCTAACATCGTTGGTGCCGACGTGGATAACAATATCCCTATACTCTCTACACTTGCCAGTTTTAGCCTTAGCCAGCACCATCTTCAGATTAGCCTTAACGTCGGTAGCCCTGCCCCCTGGTAAACATCGCTGGATGATTATATTTAAGTCTAATACTACGGGTAATGGAGTCGCCAATGACTAGGGTTTTCAATTTGTCAGAGCTAATGGTGGGAGGCTTCGGCGTCTCAGACCCCGGAACGGGTGGAGGCGAGACCAGAGAAGACTCAGACTCTGACTCCGACTCGTTGCTTAATGTGGAGTACCGGTTGAAAGTTTCTGTCGGCTGAATGAGCGACACTGGTTGAGCATTCCTACAGCATTTTGTTCCAGAAGCCATGAGAAAATTGTCCGGTTGCGGGGACTGTGCGAAGGGATTTATACTACTATCTGTACGTGTTGGTGGCACATATGCTACTTCATCCTTTCCTATACTTAAATTACTCTTGCCTAACTATTTGTATTTGTATTTATTATGGATCCCCATTAGCTGCTTCCAAAGCAGCAGCTACTCTTCCTGGGGTCCAGCAAAATTAAGGCAGTTTATACAATTTTAAAAACATTACAATACATTCACAGATTTCACAACACACTGTGTGCCCTCAGGCCCCTACTCCACAACTACCACAAATGTACAGTACTAAATCCATATGTATGTATTGTGTGTGTGTGTGCGTGCGTGCGTGCGTGCGTGCGTGCGTGCGTGTGTGTGTGTCTGTGCCAATGTTTGTGTTGCTTCACAGTCCCCTCTGTTCGATAAGGTGTTTTTTAATCTGTTTTTTAATTGTAATTTTACTGCTTGCGTCAGTTACTTGATGTGGAATAGAGTTCCATGTAGTCATGGCTCTATGTAGTACTGTGTGCGTCCCATAGACTGTTCTGGGGACTGATGTCTTGTGGGGTATGCATGGGTGTCCGAGCTGTGTGCTGATAGTTTAGACAGACAGCTCGATGCATTCAACATGACAATACCTCTCATAAATAAAAGTAGTGATGAAGTCAATCTCTCCTCCACTTTCAGCCAGGAGAGATTGACATGCATATTATTAATATTAGCTCTCTGTGTACATCCAAAGGCCAGCCGTGCTGCCCTGTTCTGAGCCAATTGCAATTTTCCTAAGTCCTTTTGAGTGGCACCTGACCACCCGACTGAACATTAGTCAAGGTGCGACAAAACTAGGGCCTGTAGGACCTGCCTTGTTAATAGTGTTGTTAAGAAGGCAGAGCATCGCTTTATTATAGACAGACTTCTCCCCATTTTAGCTACTCAATATGTTTTAACCATGACAGTTTACAATCTAGGGTTACTCCAAGCAGTTTATTCATCTCAACTTGCTCAATTTCCACATTATTTATTACAAGATTTACTTTAGGGTTTAGTGAGTGTTTTGTTCCAAATACAATTATTTTAGTTTTAGAAATATTTAGGGATAACTTATTCCTTGCCACCCACTCTGAACGTAACAGCAGCTCTTTGTTGAGTGTTGCAGTCATTTCAGTCGCTGTAGTAGCTGACGTGTATAGTGTTGAGTCATCCGCATACATAGACACTCTGGCTTTACTCAAAGTCAGTGGCATGTCATTAGTAAAAATTGAAAAAAGCAAGGGCCCTAAACAGCTACCCTGGGGAATCCCTGATTCTAACTGAATTATATTTGAGAGGCTTCCATTAAAGAACACCCTCTGTGTTCTGTTTGACAAATAACTCTTTATCCACATTATAGCAGTGGGTGTAAAGCCATAACACATACGTTTTTCCAGCAGCAGACTATGATCAATAATGTCAAAAGCTGCACTGAAGTCTAACAAAACAGCCCCCCCAATAATTCTATCATCAATTTCTCTCAGCCAATCATCAGTCATTTGTGTAAGTGCTGTGCTTGTTGAGTGTCCTACCCTATAAGCATGCTGAAATTCTGTTGTCAATTTGTTTACTGTGTAATAGCATTGTATCTGTTCAAACACAATTTTTTTCCAGAAGTTTACTAATGGTTGGTAACAGGCTGATTGGTCGGCTATTTGAGCCAGTAAAGGGGGCTTTACTATTCTTGGGTAGCAGAATGACTTTAGCTTCCCTCCAGTTCTGAGGGCACACGCTCTCTAGTAGGCTTAAATTGAAGATGTGGCAAATAGGAGTGGCAATATCGTCTGCTATTATCCTCAGTAATTTTCCATCCAGATTGTCAGACCCCAGTGGCCCCAGTGGCTTGTCATTGTTGATAGACAACAACAACAACAAAAATTAACCTCTTCCACACTGACTTTACGGAATTCAAAAGTACAATTCTTGTCTTTCCTAATTTGGTCCGATATACTTGGATGTGTAGTGTCAATGTATGTTGCTTGCATGTCATCCCTAAGTTTGCTTATCTTTCCAATGAAAAAGTAATTCATGTTGTTTGCAATATCAGTGGGCTTTGTGATGAATGAGCCATCTGATTCAATGAATGAAGGAGCCGAGTTGGCTTTTTTCCCCAAAATGTCATTTAAGGTGCCCCAAAGCTTTTTACTATCATTCTTCATATAATTTATCTTTGTTGCAATGTATTGTTTTTTTTTAATTTTTATTTCGTTTAGTCACAAGATTTCTTAATTTGCAGTACGTTTGCCAATCAGTTGGGCTGCCAGACTTAATTGCCATACCTTCTGCCCCATCCCTCTCAACCATACCATTTTTCAATTCTTCATCAATCCAAGGGGATTTAACAGTTTTTACAGTCATTTTCTTAATGGGTGCGTGCTTATTAGTAACTGGAATAAATAGTTTCATAAATGCGTCAACTGCAGCGTCTGGTTGCATCTCATTACACACCGCAGACCAGCAAATATTCTTTACATCATCAACATAGGAATCACAACAAAAGTTATTGTATGACCTCTTATACACTATATTAGGCCCAGCCTTTGGAACTTCGCTTTTCCTAGATATGGCTACTATATTGTGATCATTACATCCTATGGATTGCGTCTGAAGCTGGGCTTGCAGCACGGCTATCCTCGCCAGAAGGCGATCGTTCTCCTGTATATTATGAGTACAGCGACTGCAATTAGAAGGCATAATGTTAATGTTACTACTTAGCTTCTGCTGGTGGAGGTCGTGTAGAACCATGTCCAGATAAAGCGTCTGGGGTGAAAAAGTTGAATGAAAAAAGTAGATTGAGGGAAAAATACGGTAACGGTAATTAAAAAGTAAAAACCGTAAAGTTGGCAGGTAGCAAAGAAACGTTAGCAACAAACCGCACAGCAGCACGTAAACAAGTCTACAAGTTGTGACCGGAAATGACGATAATGTATTGGAAGGCACAATAGGCTCTTTTGTTTTTGACAATTATTTCTCGCTGATATGAAAGAGAAGGTCCTTATGCTTCCAAAACTGTACCGCAAGAGACGCGTCTTAATGTTAATGTAAATACTGTTCGGCGCTAAATCTGGCGAAATGAGGGACCATGTAAAAACGGCTAGCTGGAGCTTGTGTGAGCGGTTGCCTGTGCATGACCTCACCCGCTATTACTTAATGTTGATTGGTTTTGGTTCTGAGTCGTTACAGACTGTCTGGCAAGGACAAGGTGAATGTGTCCATAACCAGAGGTTTATTACACACTGAACAACAATATAAACGCAACATGTAAAGTGTTGGTCCCACATTTCATGAGCTGAAATGAAATCCCAGAAATGTTCACAATTTATTTTTGCATCCCTGTTAGTGAGCATTTCTCATTTGACAAGATAATCCATCCACCTGACAGGTGTGGCATATCAAGAAGCTGATTAAACAGCATGATCATTACACAGGTGCACCTTGTGCTGGGGACAATAAAAGACCACTCTGAAATGTGCAGTTGTCACACAACACAATGCCACAGATGTCTGAAGTTTTGAGGGAGCGTGCAATTGGCATGCTGACTGCAGGAATATCAACCAGGGCTGTTGCCACAGAATGTAATGCTAATTTCTATACCATAAGCCGCCTCCAACATTGTTTTAAAAAATGTGGCATTACGTCCATCTGGCCTCACAACCACAAACCACGTGTATGGCGTTGTGTGGGTGAGCGGTTTGCTGATGTCAACGTTGTAAACAGAGTGCCCCATGGTGGCGGTAGAGTTATGGTATGGCAGGCATAAGCTATGGACAACAAACACAATTGCATTTTATTGATGGCAATTTGAATGCACTGAGACGAGTTCCTGAGGCCCATTGTTGTGCCATTCATCCACCGCCATCACCTCAGCATGATAATGCACGGCCCCATGTCGCAAGGATCTGTACACAATTCCTGGAAGCTGAAAATGTCCCAGTTCTTCCATGGTCTGCATACTCACCAGACATGTCACCCATTGAGCATGTTTGGGATGCTCTGGATTGATGTTGTCAAGGAAATTCTTACACAGTGGGACACGAAGTCAAAGTTAAATTAATCATTGTTTATTAACAGTTAACTGGAGAGGTTCCAACCAACTCCATTCAATGGCATTGAAGTTTCTCTACAAGTAACGTTAGGGTGAGTCAACATGTTTTTCTTGCACGAACACACGCATGCACACACACAGAAATCAAAACTATGGACAGCCACATCATATTAGGCTTACATTGATTGGACTAAATTGTTTTTGCTGTCTTTTAGTCACTGTATTAGACGAAGCGTAGGTCATTTGATGTTGAAGTTGAAATGTTGACCTTGAAATGGTGCTGTAATAATGGTGGCAGCTCCTGTTTTCTTTGCGACTTGTGTTAACTCTCCATGGTTCTATGTCGGAAACATTAACTTACTTGACCATGCTGTAGTTCATGTAACTGTTTGTTACATGCAATATGCTTTGTGGACTTCACTGGACAAGGTTTCTTCCCGGTTTCGTGATGAAACAAAGGTGTGATTGAATTCATTCTGCCAATGTATCTTCTTATTGTCTCGACCTTAGGCCTATATATCACGGTCGCAAGGCATATGAACTAACAGGTTATAGAGGAAACAATGCAATTATCACAACACATGTGGCTTTTTTTCCTGCCTTGGCTTCCCCAGTGATTTTAACCACGCACCGCTACTGGTCCCATGACTCTTAGGGGTAATGTAATGGACCTGAGAGTCATGATCAACGGCTAGTTTTTTTGCATGACCGAACTGCTGTTGTGCATACCTTCCTATGCTGTCATCCCTCTCGCCATCCATCCTTCCTTTACACTGTTACCACTGATACCTTATACAGGAAAGGAAAAAGATAACCACACTGTTGTCTTCCACCTGGTTGGAACTCGCACACATCACTTAGGAGCATATCTCTTTCCCTCCAACCGTGAGGGGAAATTACCCAGCTAACACATAACATTCTGAGTACCATATGTTTCTCAGAGCTTAGTGAGATTGTGGTTGTCCTATGGTTATTTTTCATACGACTTTCCCACAACTTTCTGGGAATGGTGGAGGTTAAATGCTTACGTTGGGAACATTCTCAGCACATTTAAGGAACTTAACAAAAACTATTTTCTTGATATTTAATTACTTTAACAGAATGGTTCCTAAAAGTTCAAACATGGAAGGAACATTCTCCAACAGGTTTGACATTGGGAATGTTCTCAAATAGTTCAGAGAATGTTAAGAAACAATGTTCTTCTGTGGGAATTTCAGTACTTCAGCCTAATGTTTCCTACAGGTTTCCTCATGGTTCTATGGAAAGTAATGTTTACAATTGGCTCATTCATCCCCCTCCTCTCCCCTGTAACTATTCCCCAGGTCGTTGCTGCAAATGAGAATGTGTTCTCAGTCAACTTACCTGGTAAAATAAAGGATAAATAAAATAAAATAAAAAAAATTCTCAAATTGATCCGAAAACGTTAAGAAAACTTTCTATAAAAAAAGACAAGAAAACTTTAGTAACATTCAGATAATATTCTAAGAATGTAATTTAAAAACATATACATTCCATTCTCAACAAGAAAATGCTCTATCCTCTATCTTGTTAATTGTGTTCAGGTGTGCTGGCCAAGCCCACTAATTGGCAACACCTGATCATAATGAGTGGTTGTTTCCTTTGAAATGGGTTCCGTTTGAATAGACTAAAGTGAACAGCTTTGTATGCATAAAAATACATGGCAAGCTAGCTTCATCCTGGTGGAGCAGTGGACTAATTCCATGGATAGATAACAGAAGGTGATAGGTTTGAATCCCACTGATTCCAATAAATGTGTTTGCATGATTAATGCCTAAGGAAATACATTTTCATGTGTCCTAACTGTGCTTAGAAATCTCTACATGTCTTCAGATGACAAGTGCTTACCAAAAGATTAGGCATGAATGTAGAGTAAGCATTGTTGTTGCTATTTCACTCTTTTGCTTCTACAACACTTTAGTTCTCAATGAGAAATATGCCACACTGGTGGCTTTCCAGACTCCATGGTTAAAAATAGGCCGTGTAGGCTACTGTAACCTCGGCAAACAAAGACCTGTAGCCTTACAGCATTACGTTTTCCCCCTAAGCTCCACGGTTGAGTCTATTTACTTTTTTCACAGGGGAAGAAGCCATAACAGGTGTGTATAGTATTTCATGCCACCGTGAGGTAATATTTTCCAGGTAAAAACAGGCACGCATCCACATGTTATTCATTATGCATGTGTTCTGTGTTGGCCAATGAGGTGTGATGGTACGCCATAACAGGATGCAAGTTTGAGGTTTGCCACTTTTCAAAGTGTGGTGCACCGTGTACTTGTAGGTGGCACATGAGTTATGAGTTACATTCTGCTTTAGTCTACCTGCAACCATTTTCTAACCAGGGCTAGTCACAAACCTCAATATGCCCTTATCATTTGTGAGAGGTTAAGAAACAGTGGGTACTGCTATACTTTCAAGATTTAGAGAGCTATTTTCTATATTTCTTTAATATTTTATAGAAAGCTATTTAGAGGGAACTGATTCCATCTGGTTTAATTTGGACATGTATATTTTATACAGTCCAACTCTGCTTCCAGATGGGAGTGAGAACAGAACACAGCTCCTCTCCTCTCTGACATCTGTTGCTCACCTGCATAGTTCACACAGGATAACAGGAATGAATTGACATCATCTAATGAGTTACATGGGCTAAACTCTGTACGCTACCGACAATGCTCTCAGATGACCTTGGATGAACTGAGACGATAGAGAAGGATATGATTGTTTACCTATTGGTCCTATTTAGCTGTGTCTGTCTGTTCTAGAAACCAATAACAACATTACCCATTGGTCAATGCAACAAAAATGAAGATAACCTCTCATTGTTTACCTACTGGTCCTAATTATCTGTGTCTGTCTGTTTTAGAAACCAATAGCATGAACCAATACACCAATACAACCCATAGGCAACCTGTCTGTGATCCTCTGATTTATCATCAAAAGGTGTCAAGGAAAAATAAAGATGTCAGCATGAGACGATCTAAGGCGTTGTTGCCCAACGTTGCAATATCAGTCGGAGCTATTTTGGAAAATGGTTGGAGGGGCTGTCAAGTTCATTCTCCATGCTAGGAGGCATTAACACCCCCCTCTTTCTAACCACCTGCCCCCTCCTCCCATACCTCCTTCCCCATCACATCTACCTCTTACCAAAGACCTGAGAGAGAGTGTTGCCACAAGAAAAGGGCAACCAGTGAAGAACAAACACCATTGTAAATACAACCCATATTTATGTTTATTTATTTTCCCTTTTGTACTTTTGTACTTTTGCACATCATTACAACACTGTATATAGACATAATATGATATTTGAAATGTCTTTATTATTTTGGAACTTCTGTGTGTGTAATGTTTACTGTTCATTTGTATTTGTTTATTTCACTTTTGTTTATTATCTACTTCACTTGCTTGGCAATGTAAACATGTGTTTCCCATGCCAATAAAGCCCTTGAATTGAATTGAGAGGCGGGGAGAGAGAGAGAGAGAGAGAGGAGGGGGGTGCGGGGCAAAGAGAGAGAGAGAGAGGGGGAGGGAGAAAGAGAGAGAGAGAGAGGAGGGGGTGCGGGGTAAAGAGAGAGAGAGAGAGAGAGGGGGGAGGGAGAAAGAGAGAGAGAAGGGTGGGGGAAGAGACAGAGAACAGGAGAAAAAGGAGTGATACATGTTGTTTGTGTGTCCTCTCTCAGGTTATGTTGCTGTAGGCGATGGCTGGGCGGGCGGGCATGGCCCAGGTGTGTTATGACTGTGAACAGCGGAGGTATAAGGGTAATATCCCCAGCCTCCATGATTTGAAGATATTACTCTCGACAGGTTTAAAACTTTCTGGAAGAGGCAGTCTATGTTTTCACCTGCCAGGAAAAACAAAATACCAGAAGAGATATCAATGTTGAGGCAATGTGCTAATTAGCCTGTTGCTTCACTCACCATTGCGTGTGATTCAGATAAACAGCAAACACATCTTCTTTAAAAATGGAATGGAGTGAAATTAAAGCATAATTCTTTTCAATGCTAATATTACACAGTATTTTTTATTCTACACGTCATTCTGTGGCACATTGATTCAAAAGAGGCCCTGTTACGCTTTGGTTGAGGTCGTTTTCTCTATTGAAAGGCCTTATTTTAACTAGAGAGGGTCTGTGCCAGAAAACCACACTCATTATTACTGGAAAGAATGTTCAATGTGTCAGTCCCAGAGAGTTAGAGAGGGAACAGAAAATGTCTGTCTGGTGTGCGATGGTGCCAGACTAGGAGCGGGGCTTCCACCCTGCGAGGCCATCTCTGCTCTGTTGCCCACCATGCAGAGAACTACTGGAATATCGCAGAGACAATTAACATACTGTATGTGAACACACACAAACATACCCTCAAATAACTACACATGCATTTCATGAACATACACAAGCAAGGCCACCCTGGAAGCTGTACCCCTGCTATGTAAACCACCACCACCCACCCACAAACATACATACATGCATACGTACATACGTACGTACATACATACATACATACATACATACATACATACATACATACATACATACAGCCCCAGACCATTATTCCTCCTCCACCAAACTTTACAGTTGCCACAATGCATTCGGACAGGTAGCACTCTCCTGGCATCCGCCAAACCCAGAGTCGTCGTCAGACTACCAGATGGTGAAGCGTGATTAAATCAAATCAAATGTTATTGGTCACATACACATGTTTAGCAGATGTTATTGCGGGTGTAGCGAAATGCTTGTGTTTCTATCTCCAACAGTGCAGTAATATCTAACAAGTAATATCTAACAATTTCACAACATATACCCAATACAGATAAATCTAAGTAAAGGAATGTAATTAAGAAAAGATAAATATATGGACTAGCAATGTCAGAGAGGCATAGACTAAGATACAGTAAAGAATACAGTACATAAAGTGCCTTGCAAAAGTATTGATCCCCTTGGCATTATTCTTATTTTGTTACATTACAACCTGTAATATACATTTATTTTATTTGGATTTCATGTAATGGACATACACCAAATAGTCCAAATTGGTGAAATGAAATGAAAAGAATGACTTGTTTAAAAAATATATATATATCATTAAAAACGGAAAGTGGTGCGTGCATATGTATTCACCACCTTTGCTATGAAGCTCCTAAATGAGATCTGGTGCAACCAATTATCTTCAGAAGTCACAAAATTAGTTTTAAAAAGTCCACCTGTGAGCAATCTAAGTGTCACATGATCTGTCACATGATCTCAGTTCAGTCAAAGGTTTACATACACCTTAGCCAAATACATTTAAACTCAGTTTTTCACAATTCCTGATATTTAATCCTAGTAAAAATTCCCTGTCTTAGGTCAGTTAGGATCACCACTTTATTTTAAGAATGTGAAATGTCAGAATAATAGTAGAGAGATTTATTTCAGCTTTTATTTCTTTCATCACATTCCCAGTGGGTCAGAAGTTTACATACACTCAATTAGTATTTGGTAGAATTGACTTTAAATTGGGTCAAATGTTTTGGGTAGTCCTCCACAAGCTTCCCACAATACGTTTGGTGAATTTTGGCCCATTCCTCCTGACAGAGCTGATGTAACTGAGTCAGGTTTGTAGGCCTCCTTGCTCACACACGCTTTTTCAGTTCTGCCCACAAATTTTCTATAGGATTGAGGTCTGGGCTTTGTGATGGCCACTCCAATACCTTGACTTTGTTGTCCTTAAGCCATTTTGCCACAACTTTGGAAGTATGCTTGGGGTCATTGTCCATTTGGAAGACTCATTTGCGACCAAGCTTTAACTTCCTGACTGATGTTTTGAGATGTTGCTTCAATATATCCACATAATTTTCCTGACTCATGATGCCATATATTTTGTGAAGTGCACCAGTCCCTCCTGCAGCAAATCATCCCCACAACATGATGCTGCCACCCCCGTGCTTCATGGTTGGGATGGTGTTCTTCGGCTTGCAAGCCTCCCCCTTTTTCCTCCAAACATAACAATGGTCATTATGGCCAAACAGTTCTCTTTTTGTTTCATCAGACCAGAGGACATTTCTCCAAAAAGTACTATCTTTGTACCCATGTGCAGTTGCGAACCGTATTCTGGCTTTTATATGGCAGTTTTGGAGCAGTGGCTTCTACCTTGCTGAGTGGCCTTTCAGGTTATGTCGATATAGGACTTGTTTTACTGTGGATATAGATACTTTTGTACCGGTTTCCTCCAGCATCTTCACAAGGTCCTTTGCTGTTGTTCTGGGATTGATTTGCACTTTTTGCACCGAAGTGCGTTCATCTCTAAGAGACAGAACGCGTCTCCTTCCTGAGCGGTATGACGGCTGTGTGGTCCCATGGTGTTTATACTTGCGTACTATTGTTTGTACAGATGAATGTAGTACCTTCAGACGTTTGGAAATTGCTTCCAAAGATGAACCAGACTTGTGGAGGTCTACAATTTCTTTCTGAGCTCTTGGCTGACTTCTTTTGATTTCCCATGATGTCAGGCGAAGAGTCACTGAGTTTGAAGGTAGGCCTTGAAATACATCCACAGGTACACCTCCAATTGACACAAATGATGTCAATTAGCTTATCAGAAGCTACTAAAGCCATGGCATCATTTTCTGGAATTTCCCAAGCTGTTTAAAGGCACACTCAACGTATTGTATGTAAACGTCTAACCCACTGGAATTGTGATACAGTGAATTATAAGTGAAATAATCTGTCTGTTAACAATTGTTGGAAAAATGACTTGTGTCATGCACAAAGTAGATGTCCTAACCGACTTGCAAAAACAATAATTTGTGGAGTGGTTGAAAAACGAGTTTTAATGACTCCATCCTAAGTGTATGTAATCTTCCGACATCAACTGTACACCTGTTCTGAAAGGGCTCTGCAACACCACCAAGCAAGCGGCACCATGAAGACCAAGGAGCTCTCCAAACAGGTCAGGGATAAAGTTATGGAGAAGTACACATCAGGGTTTGGTTATAGAAAATATCTGAAACTTTGAACATCCCACGGAGCACCATTAAATCCATTATTAAAAATTAAAAGAATATGGCACCACAACAAACCTGCCAAGAGAGGTCTGCCCACCAAAATTCACGGACCAGGCAGGGAGGGCATTAATCAGAGAGGCCAAAGATAACCCTGAAGGAGCTGCAATGCTCCACAGTGGAGATTGGAGTATCTGTCCATAGGATCACTTTAAGCCGTACACTCCACAGAGCTGGGCTTAATGGGAGTGTGGCCAGAAAAAAGCCGTTGCTTAACTTCTTATGGCTGGGGGCAGTATTGAGTAGCTTGGATGAATAAGGTGCCCAGAGTAAACTGCCTGCTACTCATGCCCAGTTGCTAATATATGCATATTATTAGGAGATTTGGATAGAAAACACTCTGAAGTTTCTAAAACTGTTTGAATGATGTCTGTGAGTATAACAGGACTCATATGGCAGGCAAAAACCTGAGAAATAATTCAACCAGGAAGTGGGAAATCTGAGGTTTGTAGGTTTGCCTATCCAATATACAGTGGGATATTGGTCATTTTGCACTTCCTAAGGCTTCCACTAGATGTCAACAGTCTTTAGAACCTTGTTTGATGCTTCTACTGTGAAGAATGAGGGAAGGAGAGCTCTTTGAGTCAGGTGTCTGGCACGAGCTGAACATGCGCTCTCACGTGAGAGCGACCTGCTTTCCATTGCATTTCTGAAGACAAAGGAATTCTCCGGTTGAAACATTATTGAAGATTTATGTTAAAAGATGTATGTTAAGGCTGAGATCCAGCCAGTGAAAGTGCAGGGCGCCAAATTCAAAACAACAGAAATCTCATAATTAAAATTCCTCAGACATACAAGTATTTTTGTAACCACAGCCCGATTGTAACCACAGCCCACAGCCCAATATGATGCTCTCAATTGTGCATCTGTAAAAGTTTGTGAGGGTTTCAGGTGCCAAGCCAAATTTCTTCAGCCTCCTGAGTTTGAAAAGGTGCTGTTGCGCCTTCTTCACCACACTGTCTGTGTGGGTGGACAATTTCAGTTTGTCTGCGATGTGTACGCCGAGGAACTTGAGGCTTTCCACTAGAGGTCGACCGATTATGATTTTTCAACGCAGATACCGATACCGAATATTGGAGGACCAAAAAAATCCAATACCAATTAATTGGCCGATTTTTATATATATATTTGTAATAATGACATTTACAACAATACTGAATGAACACTTATTTTAACTTAATATAATACATCAATAAAATCTATTTAGTCTGAAATAAATAATGAAACATGTTCAATTTGGGTTAAATAATGCAAAAACAAAGTGTTGGAGAAGAAAGTGCCATGTAAAAAAGCTAACGTTTAAGTTCCTTGCTCAGAACATATGAAAGCTGGTGGTTCCTTTTAACATGAGTCTTCAATATTCCCAGGTAGAAGTTGTAGGTTGTAGTTATTATAGGACTATTTCTTTCTATACCATTTGCACTTCATATACCTTTGACTATTGGATGTTCTAATAGGTACTTTAGTATTGCCAGCCTAATTTCGGGAGTTGATAGGCTTGAAGTCATAAACAGCGCAATGCTTGAAGCTGTAACACACTAGGCATAGTGGGTGCGGAGTCAGATGCAGGAGGCAGAAAGTTCAGAATAACGCACAGGGAAAAGTAGTACTCTCCACGAAACTGGGCGTAATCAAACAAATGCCCAAAACAGGTAACTAAACAACACGCACTACCACACGTCAACACAATGGGAAAAATAATCAAGCCCGCACAAAAAGCAGGCGGTCCTACCGACTTAAATAGCCCAACTCAAAATCTAAACAAGAAACAGGTGAAACAAATCAGACAAAACCAACAGAAAAGGGAAAAGAGATCGATGGCAGCTAGTAGGCCGGTGACGACGACCGCCGAGCGCCACCCGAACAGGAAGAGGAGCCACCTTCGGTAGGAGTCGTGATAGAAATGCAGGAAAGTGCTGTTTGAATGCAGGAAAGTGCTGTTTGAATGAATGCTTACGAGCATCCTGCTGCCTACCACCGCTCAGTCAGACTGACTGCTCTATCAAATCATAGACTTAATTAACGGTCTTTGTCAGGAAGAAATGGTCTTCACGCAGTTCGCAACGAGCCAGATGGCCCAAACTGCTGCATATACCCTGACTCTGTTGCACAGAATGCAAGAGAAGTGACACAATTTCCCAAGTTAAAATAAATTCATGTTAGCAGGCAATATTAACTAAATATACAGGTTTAAAAATATATACTTGTGTATGTATTTTAATTAAGGCATTGATGTTTATGGTTAGGTACACATTGGTGCAACGACAGCGCATTTTTCCCGAACGCGCTTGTTAAATCACCCGTTTGGCGAAGTAGGCTGTGAGCAGGCACCGCATCAATTATATGCAACGCAGGACAAGCTAGATAAACTAGTAATATCATCCACCATGTGTAGTTAACTGGTGATTATGTTAAGATTGATTGTTTTTTATAAGATAAGTTTAATGTTAGCTAGCACCTTACCTTGGCTCCTTGCTGCACTCGCATAACAGGTGGTCAGCCTGCCACGCAGTCTCCTCGTGGAGTGCAATGTAATCGGCCATAATCGGTGTCCAAAAATGCCGATTACCGATTGTTATGAAAACTTGAAATCGGCCCTAATTAATCGGCCATTCCGATTAATCGGTCAACCTCTACTTTCCACCTTCACTGCGGTCCCATCGATGTGGATAGGGGGGTGCTCCCTCTGCTGTTTCCTGAAGTCCATGATCATCTCCATTATTTTGCTGACGTTGAGTGAGAGCTTATTTTCCTATCACCACACTCCCAGAGCCCTCACGTCCTCCCTGTAGGCTGTCTCGTCATTGTTGGTAATCAAGCCTACTACTGTTGTGTCGGAGTGCACTGATTGTTAAGCCAGAGGAAGCCCTCATCACCGTTCCAACGGTTCCACATTAGGGCACTGGTCCTTTAGGGACCACTGGACGTCCTGGACTGCGGCAGATCTGGGTTCAAATACTAATGCTCGACTGAGCTTGCCTGTTGCAATCAAACCAATGGAAAAGTCACAAATGTGCAAACCCTGTTCATCTGGGACTAAAGCTAACTCTAAAAGTATTTCAAAGATTTTCAAAAAGTATTTGATTTCAGGTCCTGGAATGTGGTGGCTTGATGAATTCATTAAACATTCCAGGGAATGAGCTTCAAAAGCAGCATCCAAGCCACAGGAAGGTCATCGATGATGCTGCTGGTGGAACCTCATCTGCTGTTCACATTAGCAGCGAATACTAAAACGTCTATGGAATAATATGCGTGAGAAAACAGTAGGGGCTGCATGTCATTAACAGGTGTATGCAAGGGAACAATATGTCAGCTTATGTCTAAGAAAAACAATGACCACATACATGTACATAGGTCACTTAGGCTTATAGCTTGGGGCCATGCCAGTAGGACAGGGTGTATCTGGGTTGTGTCTAGACCCTGTTTGTCTATTTGGTGGTTAAAGTAACTGCCCAGTGTTTTCAGATTTCTATGATATATGACCTAGAATTATTTACAATATGAGTGAAATTTTCACTGGGCAGTTACTTTAAGAATATTTAAAAACAAAATGCTTTTGTTACATATAGACAACTAGAAGCTATCTAGAACTTACTTCCTTGTTGAAACACATTCGTCATTATACTAAGTAAAACTGCAGGGTGCAGTTTTGAACATGCAGTTGTACTGTGTTTTAGATGTTCTCTGGATACTACAGTGTGTCTTATGTCACCAAAGGGAACATGAACATGCCATTGATGGAGTATGTAATAGTTATACCCTATTCCTGCTTAATTATGCCTGGGGACCACTTTGTTCAATGGACTACTAACGTACTGACAGATACTGATACCACCACCACCACTACCACCATCACCACCACCACTACCACCACCACTACCACTGCCATCACCACTACCACCATCACCACCACTACCATCACCACCACTACCATCACCACCACCACCACTACCACCATCACCACCATCACCACCACCACCACCACTACCATCACCACCACTACCACCACTACCACCACCACCATCACCACCACTAC
>NC_092094.1:16146611-16234111 GCF_045679555.1 Salvelinus alpinus
ACCTGAAAAAGAATAAGATATCGAAGCATCACAATACGATAAAGCAACATGTATTTTTGTTATTTGTCCTCCGTAAACCCGTAGACAAAGCAACCGTTGAACGCAGTTTCAGGCATTCAGCATATTTCAAGCTACAATAAATACATAATCTGATTTAGACAAAAGGTATTACTGGGATATTTGTTAAGGTCTATCTGACCTGACAGCTCACTCAGTGACTACATGTCACACGGCACTTTATACTGCACCTGGCTCTCCAGGAAGCCCAGAGAGCCTATTGGGTCATAGACGAGTAGAAATAACAAAAGAGAGAGAGAGCGTAACAAAAGAGTGAGAGAAGAGAGAAGAGAGAAAAGAGAAAGAGAGAGAGAAGAAAGAGAGAGAGAGAAAGTGAGAGATCGAGAGAAAGAGCAAGAGAGAGAGAGAGAGGGAGCAGGCAGTTAAGTGCTTTACTGAGAAGCGTGTTTATTCACTTCCTAGCAAAAAGGTTCCGTGCCCAGTAGACCCATTTAAAATGAAGTCAGCACAATAGAAAAATGGAACATTTCTTGGTCTTTGGTTGTTCCTCTACCGCAAAATGGACTAACTTTCATATAACCAGTATCCAGATATTTTAGTAACAATTAACATTTCACATTGGTGGAATACACTTTTTGTGAAATGTAAATCCAGACAAGCACTAAAAATGTATTGTTATACATTCTACTATTCACGGGTCAAGGAAGCTCAAAGCTTTTTTCTTTGAAATACATTTTAGGAACAGATCCTATAGCATTATGTGGAGTACAGCATGTACTTGAATATGGTATATATCTCGGTCCTGCTAGAAAAACATGAATAGTGCAAAGAGAGATTAAGTATGAGTCAAAATGAGGACAGCAGCTATTTCAATTCTTAGCTGTTGTGACCAGCATATCTGAGAGATGGTCTCAACTGTGTTCAGGAAAACAATACAAAGAAACGACACAATGTCAGGAAGACCAATGCATTTTATATTGAGGTGAAACGTAAGTAGGCCTAATACGCATGCAGAAATATTGTTCATATTTGCATGCATACTACACCGTATAGGCCTACATAAGAAACCACAAGAGGGTACGTATTTCCAGTGTTAGGCCTATGTGTCACTGCATTTAGATATACTATAGGATAAAATGAGTAAAGGAAACAGTTTCACTTTTAATATTATGTTCAAGGCCGGTAAATAAACTGGTCACAATAAGGTAATCCACAAAATCCTCCACAAAACTTCACTCTAACCAAATACTTAAAAGTTGTGATCCAGCTACAGACACAGTACTGACATAGAACCATCCAAAACCAACTTCAATCACCTGGTGATACCCCAAAAACCAGCAGCTGGGTTTGATGGACCCAGTTAAATGTCAAGTACAAAGTAGTTCCTTTAAAGCACATATGTCAGAGTCAAGGCCCGCGGGCCACATCCGGCCCGCGAGAAGGTTTTTTACGGCCCCTGGGATGATCTTGATTTATTATTAGAACCGGCCCGCAGACCGCAGCAAGCCGGCAGCCCGCAGATCTTTTACACGCACCAATACTACATTTCCCACAATGCAACGGTGACGCACCGAGCAGTAGGCTGCTTCATTTCAATATTTATTGGCACAGCAGTCGTCAGCATCACAGTAAAATTAACTTTCAGATACCCATCAAAAATGGCAAAACGGAAGGTGGACACTGAGAACCGGGGGTTTCAAACAAGGTGGGAGTCGGAGTATATGTTCACGGAGGTAGCTGGAAAACCTGTGTGTCTTCTGTGTGGAGAAAGTGTGGCGGTACTGAAAGAGTATAATCTGAGACGACATTATGAAACGAAACACGCGGACAAAAACAAGAATATGGACATGGAACAAAGGCTACAAAAGGCAGAGGAATTAAAACGAGGCCTCAAATCTCGACAGGCTCTGTTCAAAAAAGCCAAATCACAAGGCCAGGCTGCTGTCAAGGCCAGTTTTATTTTGGCAGAAGAGATCGCTAAATCAGCCCGGCCATTTACGGAGGGGGATTTCATCAAAAACTGCATGATTAAAGTTTGTGACGAAGTTTGCCCAGAAAAAAGGCAACTCTTTTTAAATGTGAGTCTGAGCAGAAACACCATTGCCGAGAGAGTAGACCAGTTGTCCATCAATCTAAAAGAGCAGCTTGTGAAAAAGGGAAAAGATTTCATTGCATATTCCTTGGCTGTGGATGAGAGCACCGACATTTCTGACATTGCCCAGTTGTCAATTTTCATCCGCGGAGTGGACTCCAGCCTAAGCGTGACAGAGGAGTTTTTGGCTTTACGTCCTATGCATGGCACAACTACGGGGCATGATTTGTATGAAGAGGTGTCAAGATGTGTAAATGAGATGGAGCTGCCTTGGGAAAAACTCGTGGGTTTGACAACCGACGGAGCACCTGCGATGTGTGGACACAGGAGCGGACTGGTGGCGAAGATACGGGAAAAGATGCAAGAGGAAAACGCGACAGGTGAGCTGACAGCTTATCATTGTATCATACACCAGGAAGCGTTGTGCGGTAAAGCCTTGAAAATGGAGCATGTAATGAGCATCATCACGCGCACAGTTAACTTTATCAGAGCCAAAGGTTTGAATCACCGCCAGTTCAAGGCATTTCTGACGGAGTTAGAAACGGAGCATGGTGATTTGCCTTATCACACAGAGGTGCGATGGCTAAGCCAGGGAAAGGTGCTTCAAAGATGTTTCGAGCTTCGTGAGGAGATTTGTCTGTTCTTGGACAGCAAAGGGAAAGACACAACACAACTCCGAGACGAAATGTTTCTGTGTGAAATGGCTTTTCTGTGTGACATTACGAGTCATCTGAATGCAATGAACTTGCAGCTGCAGGGTCGGGATCATGTCATCTCTGATATGTACAGTACAGTGAAGGCATTTAAAACCAAACTGACTCTGTGGGAGACGCAGATGCGGAAAGAAAATTTGAGCCACTTTCCCAGCTGCCAGACCATGAAAGAGAAGCTCTCTACCAGTGCGTTCCCGAGCGCACAGTTGGCTGATAAAATAGGTATGCTTGCCGCTGACTTTCGACGCCGATTTGCTGACTTTGAAGCACAAAAAAGCAGGTTGGAACTGCTCGGTAACCCATTTGCTGTTGACGTGGAAAGCTCACCACCAAACCTCCAAATGGAGTTGATTGACCTCCAATGCAATGATGCACTGAGGGCAAAATATGCGGCAGTGGGTGCTGCGGAGTTCGCCCGTTTCCTCCCCGACACAATGCCCCAGCTGCGCATCCAGGCTGCTCAAACGTTGTCTATGTTTGGCAGCACATACCTGTGTGAACAACTGTTTTCTTTGATGAACCTGAACAAAACATCACACAGAAGTCGACTTACTGCTGAACACCTCCACTCAATTCTGAGGATTTCCTCAGCTCAGAGCCTTACCCCGAACATTGATGAACTTGTGGAAAAGATGGGACACCACCAAGTATCACCCTCAACCTCAAACAAGTGAACATTACTGTGCAATCACATATTTAGAGTTTTTACTCAGTTCAAGTTTAAAAGTTAAAGTTTAATATTTGTTTTCACTGCATGTTACTTCTCCTTAAACAAAGTGTTGTTTTTGATTAATAGATTTTTGCACTTTATTTTATTGTATTTCAATCCAATTATATTTTAAAAATATTTCAGTTGAGTGGATGATAGAAAATTGCTATTATTGTTTTTTTCTTTGAAGTAAATTTAGCCCACTTTTGCTAAAATAGAAAATATAGGCTACTGATGGTGCCTTGAATACCGGTTTCTTTCATTTAATGTTCATGTTATGGGGATTTTTATATAAAGGAAATTTGTCTTTTGTGTCTGTTGAAAATTAAAGATTACTGACAGAGCCATAAGAAAATATTGCTTTATTTATCTGATCATATTGGAATATATTTGTTAGGTTTTCAGTAGGTTCAATTAGGTTCACTAGACTATATGCGTCATTTAAATTTTTTTCAATGAACATTCGAACAGTCCGGCCCTCGGCTTGTAGCTACATTTTTTATTTGGCCCTCCGTCCATTTGACTTTGACACCCCTGCTTTAAAGGATTGGAACGCCACAGATAGATCATTCCCTAGCCTCTGCTCTGCTATGCTGCTTCCTTCCTCCATCCAATGACAGCTCCCTGAAATACTTTTACTCAATTATGACAATTGGTTACTTTTTCCACCACTGGTGCCACCTACCTGCCTGCCTACTGTGTGGAGAAACTGTTTGAGTGTCTTCCCTCTGAAGGAACAACTTGTCATAATGAGCAGAACACAAATTACACATTTGGAACCCAGGTTTGTTCGCCAATGCATGGCTATTAAATTATTTTCCTTTTCCTCATTAAATACTCCCAAGGGCTATTTAGGCCCATTGTTGAAGTTCCAATGTGGAGCTGCTGAACACACATCACGACTCAGACAAGCTGTGCTTAGCTTTTCAATGTCATCGCCCAGAGCCTTATATTTATATCCAAATATAACACTGAGTTTACAAAACATTAAGAGCGCCTTCCTAATATTGAGTTGTACCTCAATAAGTCAGGGAATGGACTCTACAAGGTGTCGAAAGTGTTCCACATGGATGCTGGCCCATGTTGACTCCAATTTTTCTCATAGTTGTGTCAAGTTGACTGGATGGCCTTTGGGTGGTGGACCATTCTTGATACACAGGGGAAACTGTTGATCATGAAAAACATACCCCGTTCAAAGGCACATACATGTTTTGTCTTGCCCATTCACCCTCTGAATTGCACACATACACAATCCATGTCTCACTTGTCTCAAGGCTTAGAAATCCTTTTTTAACCTGTCTTCCCTTCATCTACACTGATTGAATTGACAAGTGACATCAATAAGGGATCATCATTTTCACCTGGATTCACCTGGTCAGTCTATGTCATGGAAAGAGCAGGTGTTCTTAATGTTTTGTACACTCAGTGTATATAAGGCTTTTTTATTCTAATATAAGGCTTTTATATTCTAATATAAGGCTTTTATATTCTAATATAAGGCTTTTATATTCTAATTTATGGCTTTTTTATTCTAATATAAGGCTTTTTTATTCTAATATAAGGCTTTTTTATTCTAATATATGGCTTTTATATTCTAATTTATGGCTTTTTTATTCTAATATAAGGCTTTTATATTCTAATATAAGGCTTTTTTATTCTAATATAAGGCTTTTATATTCTAATTTATCGCTTTTTTATTCTAATATAAGGCTTTTTTATTCTAATATAAGGCTTTTTTATTCTAATATAAGGCTTTTTTATTCTAATATAAGGCTTTTTTATTCTAATATAAGGCTTTTATATTCTAATTTATGGCTTTTATATTCTAATATAAGGCTTTTTTATTCTAATATAAGGCTTTTTTATTCTAATATATGGCTTTTATATTCTAATTTATGGCTTTTTTATTCTAATATAAGGCTTTTATATTCTAATATAAGGCTTTTTTATTCTAATATAAGGCTTTTATATTCTAATATAAGGCTTTTATATTCTAATTTATGGCTTTTTTATTCTAATATAAGGCTTTTTTATTCTAATATAAGGCTTTTTTATTCTAATATATGGCTTTTATATTCCAATATAAGGCTTTATATTCTAATATAAGGCTTTGGCATGGGCCATTCCCATTGTGTAGTGGAGAACTTTGAGCAGAGCAGTGTACAATAGGGAGTTTAAGCAGAAAAGTGGCTTACCGGTCCAAAGCTGTTGCTGTCCAGACTGTGGCCTTGATGGTCCCCCTGGATCCAAAAGTGGCCGTCAGCGACTCTCAGATAGAGGTTTTTATAGCCAAGCGTCCTGGAGGGAGAGGGAGGGCGGAGGTTTGGATCAACACATTTGGATCAACACATTAGCCAGTTATACAACCCAAATTTACTTCAGAACCTAGCTATAAAAGAAAGGCAGTCATTAACATTTATTGAGCTACAGGCTCAATTGAAAACCACAATAAAAATTTGACAAATATTTTAGAGTCGAGAATAAAGTTAGTCTATATACAGTACATCTGCATTTAGGAAATTGTCATTTAGTTTCATTATGGTTCATCACCTTTTTACTAAATCATCCATCTGCCAGTCGTCCTCTCATATGCTCCCTTTAGGTAACAATCTAATCAGATGACAAGGACAAACTGAACGAAGACAAACATGCTTGTGTGTAATGACTAATGAGATTTTGTTTGTTTATTTTTATTTAACCTTTATTTAACTAGGCATGTCAGTTAAGAACAAATTATTATTTACAATGACGGCCTACCAGAAGGGAAAATGCCTATATATATATATACAGTGGGGAGAACAAGTATTTGATACACTGCCGATTTTGCAGGTTTTCCTACTTACAAAGCATGTAGAGGTCTGTCATTTTTATCATAGGTACACTTCAACTGTGAGAGACGGAATCTAAAACAAAAATCCAGAAAATCACATTGTATGATTTTTAAGTAATTCATTTGCATTTTATTGCATGACATAAGTATTTGATCACCTACCAACCAGTAAGAATTCCGGCTCTCACAGACCTGTTAGTTTTTCTTTAAGAAGCCCTCCTGTTCTCCACTCATTACCTGTATTAACTGCACCTGTTTGAACTCGTTACCTGTATAAAAGACACCTGTCCACACACTCAATCAAACAGACTCCAACCTCTCCACAATGGCCAAGACCAGAGAGCTGTGTAAGGACATCAGGGATAAATTGTAGACCTGTACAAGGCTGGGATGGGCTACAGGACAATAGCCAAGCAGCTTGGTGAGAAGGCAACAACTGTTGGCACAATTATTAGAAAATGGAAGAAGTTCAAGATGACGGTCAATCACCCTCGGTCTGGGGCTCCATGCAAGATCTCACCTCGTGGGGCATCAATGATCATGAGGAATGTGAGGGATCAGCCCAGAACTACACGGCAGGACCTGGTCAATGACCTGAAGAGAGCTGGGACCACAGTCTCAAAGAAAACCATTAGTAACACACTACGCCGTCATGGATTAAAATCCTGCAGCGCACGCAAGGTCCCCCTGCTCAAGCCAGCGCATGTCCAGGCCCGTCTGAAGTTTGCCAATGACCATCTGGATGATCCAGAGGAGGAATGGGAGAAGGTCATGTGGTCTGATGAGACAAAAATAGAGCTTTTTGCTCTAAACTCCACTCGCCGTGTTTGGAGGAATAGAAGGATGAGTACAACCCCAAGAACACCATCCCAACCGTGAAGCATGGAGGTGGAAACATCATTCTTTGGGGATGCTTTTCTGCAAAGGGGACAGGACGACTGCACCGTATTGAAGGGAGGATGGATGGGGCCATGTATCGCGAGATCTTGACCAACAACCTCCTTCCCTCAGTAAGAGCATTGAAGATGGGTCGTGGCTGGGTCTTCCAGCATGACAACGACCCGAAACACACAGCCAGGGCAACTAAGGAGTGGCTCCGTAAGAAGCATCTCAAGGTCCTGGAGTGGCCTAGCCAGTCTCCAGACCTGAACCCAATAGAAAATCTTTGGAGGGAGCCGAAAGTCCGTATTGCCCAGCGACAGCCCCGAAACCTGAAGGATCTGGAGAAGGTCTGTATGGAGGAGTGGGCCAAAATCCCTGCTGCAGTGTGTGCAAACCTGGTCAAGAACTACAGGAAACGTATGATCTCTGTAATTGCAAACTAAGGTTTCTGTACCAAATATTCAGTTCTGCTTTTCTGATGTATCAAATACTTATGTCATGCAATAAAATGCAAATTAATTAATTAAAAATCATACAATGTGATTTTCTGGATTTTTGTTTTAGATTCCTTCTCTCACAGTTGAAGTGTACCTATGATAAAAATTACAGACCTCTACATGCTTTGTAAGTAGGAAAACCTGCAAAATTGTCAGTGTATCAAATACTTGTTCTCCCCACTGTATATATATATATATAGGACAAAACAAACATCACGACAAGAGAGACACCACAACACTACATAAAGAGAGACCTAAGACAACAACAGCATGGCAGCAACACATGAAGACACAACATGCCAGCAGCACAAAACATGGTACAAACATTATTGGGCACAGACAACAGCACAAAGGGCAAGAAAGTAGAGACAACAATACATCACGCGAAACAGCCACAACTGTCAGTAAGAGTGTCCATGATTGAGTCTTTGAATGAAGAGATGGAGATAAAACGATCCAGTTTGAGTGTTTTTTGCAGCTGAACTGAAAAGACAAGTGACTCATGGATGTGTGTGCTTTGGGACCTTTAACAGAATGTGACTGGCAGAACGGGTGTTGTATGTGGAGGATGAGGGCTGCAGTAGGCGTCTCAGATGGGGGGAGTGAGGCCTAAGAGGGTTTTATGAATAAGCTTCAACCAGTGGACAGGATATGGACAGGATAGCTCACTCCCTTAGGTCTAGTGTCTGATTGTTCCTCCAAATGGAACACTACTCCCTCTATAGAGCCTATCGGCCCTGGTCAAAAGTAGAACACTATATTAGATATATACACTACCGTTCAAAAGTTTGGGGTCACTTGTTTTCCATGAAAACATACATGAAATGAGTTGCAAAATGAATAGGAAATATAGTCAAGACGTTGACAAGGTTATAAATAATGATTTTTAACTGAAATAATAATTGTGTCCTTCAAACTTTGCTTTCGTCAAAGAATCCTCCATTTGCAGCAATTACAGCCTTGCAGACCGTTGGCATTCTAGTTGTCAATTTGTTGGGGTAATCTGAAGCACCTCCCACAAGTTGGATTGGCTTGATGGGCACTTCTTACATACCATACGGTCAAGCTGCTCTCAAAAAATTTGCTTTTCTTTAAAAAACAAGGACATTTCTAGTGACCCCAAACTTTTGAATGGTAGTGTATCTTTTTTAAAGGGAATAGGGTGCCATTTGGGACATAACCTCTGTTTGATCAGTTCCCCTACAGACTAGTTAAGCTTCAACTATTTTGCCTCTCATCGCCTTTGTGAGGAGTGAGGACAGGTTGGTACACACGATCAATCACCTGGGTACTTTGCTGTGACTGGTGTATGGTTCATCACAGGAACGTTGTAAATTATGGGAGAAATTACTTTTTAAATGACAATTCTTCTCCTATTCCTTTCTAGGTCAATGTTACAGGAGCCTATCTGACTACTCTTTAGACCTGGGAAGTCAAACTCATTTTGGCCTGGTGGCCGCATTCAGTCTACAACAAGGTCCAGAGGACTGAACTGAAAAGTGGTTATATTTCCATGCAGTCAAAATTTGCACAAAATATTCCTCAATATTCTATCAATTTTTGCAAATCATATGCTCCCTGACTGTCTAGCTATCATTTTGGTGATTATCAGTGAGCTGGACACAGTCAAGAAACTGTATGAATGTAGGTCCATTATAATTTCTACAGTTTCGATTTAGTTTTAATCATTTGAAAGTATAGTTTGCCTCTCCCCCCAAAAATGTAACAAAATACAAATACATAAAAAATGTATACCAAATTTTTGGTTTGTTTTATATATATTTATATTATGTTTGACACCACTGCTTTAGACCTTGGGACAAAAATATTGATTTGGCTGCTGGGAAAACTAAACTTAATGTCTGTTCTTCAGCAAACTGAGGTTCAGTGAATTTAAATGTCAGGGGTTAGGTCTACATACAGTATCTGAACACAACCAACACAAGAACATACTACTGGCTCCTTCAAAATCTAGTGATCATACTGTATGCTTTAGAATACTTTAAAAGTAGGGCAAATCTTATCTGTAGTGTCAGGGTATGCGTGAAGGGCTGTAGGAAGTCAGGTGCAGGAGAGCAGATATTTGGTAGCAAACTGGAGCCTTTTATTTGGCGAATCAAAAGCACACGGCACAAACGAACACGAAATACAAATACGGGTTGAACATAACCCAGCGCAACCAGCCTAACGTGCGCATACATGAAAACAGATAAATAATACCACACAAAGACATGGGGGAAACAGAGGGTTAAATACACAACACATAATGAGGGAAATGAGAAGCAGGTGTGTGGGAAAATGAGACAAAACAAATGAAAAAAAAAAAATGTATCGGCGATGGCTAGAAGACAGTCGACGTCGACCGCCAAACACCGCCCGAACAAGGAGAGGCATCGACTTCGGTAGAAGTCGTGACAGTAGACTAGTCTGCAGTTACACTTTATTAAACCATCTTCCTTTATAAGCAGTGTTCATATACATGTATTAGCCTAATAAATTCATATTCATTGGGGCATACACTACATACTTATAAATAGTTTATCAAATGGTTTATTAATGAACATTACTATAAAGTGTTCAGCTACCCCTGATAGGTTCAGGAAAAAGAACAGTTTTGTGGGAAGACAAAAACAGGATTCATCCCATATGGCACCGTATTCCCTACATAGTGCACTACTTCTGACCAGAGCTCTATGGGTCCTGGTCAAAAGTAGGGCACTAAATAGGGAATAGGGTGCCATTTGGGACGCAAGCACAATTTCATTTTAAAGTGAATATACAGACTCCTGTATTAATGCTATTAGCATGCAACTCGCTTCCCGGCAGTGTCTAGCAGTTACAAAGGGTTGGGGAGATTCAGGCGTTTGGGGGAGATTTTCAGACAGTCTCAGCGTTGAGTTGTCTTAAATATTTATGCTCCCTAACTCTACTATCAGTGCTGTGGCTTTAAACAGTAGCTGCCTGGTACAGTGGCGGTTGGATGGGGTAGGCATACAGGGCACAGATACACATGATAATGGACATATAAAACACGATAATGATGACAATGATGATGATGGCGATGATGACGATGTGTAACAGCTTGAGGTGAATTAGACAGGTTAAGTCAAACTTAGGCCTGGTTCCAATATCCACACTAGAAGGAATAGCAATGAGAATGTGTTGGGCATGCATCCTAAGTGGTATGCTAGCATGGACATGGGAACACAGCCATAGTCTTGTTCACCAGCCATGTGTTTCACAGCCTGCCTGGCACCCCAGATTGAGTTGTTCTGTTCCTTCTTTGAACACCAGTATCTACCTCCAGATAGCTACAGATGGAGGATCTTAATTTGAACACCCTGTTACAGGAGAACTGCTGAAATTTGTATTTTCCTCTTTGAAATTTCTGACTTGATTTTCCCTTACGAAAAATGTATCAAGGCCTACAAACATTTTCATAATTTCCTGTTGCTACAAAATTATTTTCCTGCTGTACCAAAGTGACTCAAATTAAGATTATACATCTGTATTCCTCATACACTTTAAATTAATATACATTTCCTCTCAATGTACAGTATATATCCCAGTCATCAGCTTTACAGCTTCGCAACAATTTCCCTGACAATATAGCGGCGTAACACTTGGGCTTTCTGGGGTATTTAAAGCCGTGATTAGATTGTAACACATGATTTATGTCCCTATATATCTCTGAGGAGGAGCTAAGCTCAGAGGGACACACACACACACACACACACACACACACACACACACACACACACACACACACACACTGAGGGCTGTAATTGGCTGAGAGGCCTCATCCTCTGTCAGGCAGAGAAGACAGTCTCTCTGTGCATGGCGAGATTAAAACCATAGCTGTGATTTATAGCATGGCTGGCCCCAAAGGCAACACACACACACACAGCGACCATCCCACCGCCCCCCGTCAGCCATCAAACCCCCATGTTAATTATTCCACTATCTCCTCCCAGGCAATACAAGTGACCTGTAATTTGTTCAGCGGCGCCCATCACAAATTGTTGCCAGAGTGAATTACATGGCGACAATGTGTTATGAGTAGTGGCACCCGCCTCTGTCTAATTCTCCCAATGTCATTTCAATTAGAGCTCCACTGACTATCAACCGTTCGCTTTGGCTACTGCCGAGATTAGAAAGCCTGGCTAGACTACACTCAGTGTTTCAGGGGAATGAATGTAATGAATGTCTTTGCAACTTTGCAAAATTAACTTCACTAGGTCACATACTGTATTTCCATTGTACTGTAACTAAGGCTCTGGTAAATTTCTTCATAAACCGGGAGGTCCGTATTTCCATAGTTCTTCCAGCTTTGGAGGACGTCTTAGTAACAACCAAGCCTGAGCCTTGTATTTGAATTCACCCTAGCAAAGCAGCTGTGACAGAATATAGACAATCCACCCTCTGATCAACAAAAGAGGTAATAGTCCTTGGTGGCCGATTCCCCCTGCTGCTCATAACAGTCGCAATGGTAATCATTTTGTGTGTGTGTGTCTGTGTGTGTGCGTGCGTGTGTGTGGGTTTGTGTGTTTGTGTGTGTGTACCTTTTCAGTGTGGCCATCACTGAGTGTGACTTCCCTGTCACCTTGAAGGAGAACACTGGGAGGAGTTGTTATATGTAACGAGTCATGCAGCCACTACCACCTTAGACAAAATGAACCTGTCCCGAGTCACAACTCATATAGCCACTACTACCACCTACGACAACATGGACCTGTTCCGAGTCACAACTCATATAGCCACTACCACCTTAGACAAAATGGACCTGTCCCGAGTCACAACTCATATAGCCACTACCACCTTAGACAACATGGACCTGTCCTGAGTCACAACTCATATAGCCACTACTACCACCTTAGACAACATGGACCTGTCCTGAGTCACAACTCATATAGCCACTACCACCTTAGACAAAATGGACCTGTCCCGAGTCACAACTCATATAGCCACTACTACCACCTTAGACAACATGGACCTGTCCTGAGACACAACTCATATAGCCACTACCACCTTAGACAAAATGGAATTGTCCTGAGACCCAAATCATATAGCCACTACTTTCACCTAAGACAACATGAACCTGTCCTTAGTTACAACTCATTTAGCCACTACTACCACCTTAGACAACATGTAACAGTCCTGAGACACAACTCATATAGACATAAAGTCAAGACCCAAGTGTCATATCTTGAAAATTTGAATTTTCTTTCCAAAATGTATCACCATCTAAAAAAGTGCTTTCTGGACAGTTTTTCGAAATTCTTTTGATATTTTTTGTCAATTATACATGTATAAGAACATGTATAGGAACATACCTTTGTCATATTTTATTGAGTGGTCCATAAGCCATATGTTTTGTCCATTTGCAATATGCTATCATAGGAAGTCAAAAGTCGAAGTTAAAAGTCAGCAAACCATTGCCAAATGCAATAAGAAATGTCCAAATGCAATATATAAGTATTGAAGGTGACAAATCAGGATGTTAAGTCCATTTGCCATATATGATCATAGGAAGTCGGGTTCCGAACCCAAAAGTCAGTGAACCATGTCCAAATGGCATTTATACTGCACAAATGATATATATCACTATGTTAAGCCCTGAATCAACCTAGAACAGTTATTTGTAATGTATGATGAGAGAGAAGTGGGACTCTGACTTTTTGAAAAACTTCCAAAATGACCTTATTGGATGGGCACGGGTCGGGGGTGCTCCCTACCCAGCTGTGGAGCCCTTGCACCCCCCTAAATGCATTAAAAAACATTTTTAAAATGGGCTCCTGGTAACCCGTTCCGATCACCAGGTGCAAGGCTGTTCATTTGCGATATGTTTCAATGGGCATGCTCAAATGGACATGCTCAAAAATACTGCTGAAATACGAAATCGACTGGCCCGATGAACTTGGGATGGCCGGGCAGTGATAGTGGTTCCTCTCCATCGCTCATTGTGTTGATTTCCTCATGTCCATTTGGTGATGGTTTATCACTGTTTAATCTTATTGCAAATGTTCTGTTCATTTGCAATATGTTTCAATGGGCATTTACCATCACGAATTTGACATGCTCAAAAATACTGCAGAAATGCGAAATTGACTGGTCCGATGAACTCAGGATGGCCTGGCAGTGATAGTGGTTCCTCTCCATCACTCGTGTTGATTTCATCATGTCCATTTGGTGATGGTTTTTCACTGATTAATCTTATTGCAAACGTAATGTCCATTTGCAATATGTTTCAATGGGCATTTACCATCACGAATTTGACATGCGCAAAAATACTGCAGAAATGTTGTAGTTGAGAGAAGTGGGACTCTGTCATTTTTAAACTATTTTTTGATAAACGTCCAAAATGACCAGGGGCGCCCCCTATTAGATGGGCACAGGTGGGGGGTGCTGCCTACCCAGCCGTGGACCCCTTGCACCCTCCTAAAGGCATTCAAAACCATGTAAAAAATGTGCTCCTGGTAACCCGTTATTATCACCAGGCGCACGGTTGTCCATTTGCGAAATGTTTCAATGGGCATTTATCATCACGAATTTGACATGCTCAAAATACTGCAGAAATGTGAAATTGACTGGCCCGATGAACTCTGGATGGCCGGGCAGTGATAGTGGTACCTCTAAATCGCTCAATGGTGACATGTGAAAGAAGTGGAACTCTGTCGTTGTTTTTATTTCTGGGGGGAAAAACATCCAAAATGACCAGGGGCGTCCCCTATTAGATGGGCACGGGTGGGGGGTGCTCCCAACCCAGCCGTGGACCCCTTGCACCCTCCTAAAGGCATTCAAAACCATTTCAAAAATGTGCTCCTGGTAATCTGTTCCAATCACCAGGAACACGGCTGTCCATTTGCAATATGTTTTAATGGGCATTTACCCTCACAAATTTGACATGCTCAAAAATGCTGCAGAAATACGAAATTGACTGGCCCGATGAACACGAGATGGCCTGGCAGTGATAGTGGATCCTCTCCATCGCTCGTTGTTTTGATTTCGGGTGGGTGCTCCCTACCCAGCCGTGGACCCCTTGCATCCTCCTAAAGGCATTCAAAACAATGTAAAAAATGTGCTCCTGGTAACCCGTTATTATCACCAGGGGCACGGTTGTCCCTTTGCGATATGATTCAATGGGCATTTACCATCACGAATTTGACATGCTCAAAAATACTGCAGAAATGTGAAATTGACTGGCTCGATGAACTCGGGATGACCGGGCAGTGATAGTGGTTCCTTTCCATCGCTAGATGTGTTGATTTCATCATGTCCATTTTGTGATGGTTTATCAATGTTTAATCTTATTGCAAATGTACTGTTCATTTGCAATATGTTTCATTGGGCATTTACCGTCACGAAATTTACATGCTCAAAAATACTGCAGTAATGCGAAAATGACTAGCCCGATGAACTCGAGATGGCCGGGCAGTGATAGTGGTTCCTCTAAATCGCTCGATGGTGACATGCGAAAAAAGTGGGACTCTGTCATTTTAAAACTATATTTTGATAAACGTCCAAAATGACCAGGGGCGCCCCCTATTAGATGGGCAAAGGTGGGGGGTGCTCCCTACCCAGCCGTGGACCCCTTGCACCCTCCTAAAGGCATTCAAAACCATGTCAAAAATGTGTTCCTGGTAACCCGTTATTATCACCATGCGCACGGTTGTCCATTTGCGATATGTTTCAATGGGCATTTACCATCACGAAATTGACATGCTCAAAATACTGCAGAAATGTGAAATTGACTGGCCCGATGAACTCGGGATGGCCGGGCAGTGATAGTGGTTCCTTTCCATCGCTAGATGTGTTGATTTCATCATGTCCATTTTGTGATGGCGGAAAAAGATTGTTGTTGTTGATCGCTCCCCTCAAACAAAAGCATGGCATTTGTTCTCTGTAATAGCTATTTTAAATTGGACAACGTAGTTTGATTACCAAGATTCCAATCTTTTGGAGGATGTAAGACACTTGTATTTTCAAGAATGTTTAATGTTACGATGTTGTATTTTTAGTTTGTCGCTCTGCAATTTCCCTGGATGTTGTCAAATCGATCCCGTTACCGGGATTTGATCCATAAGAAGTTTTTATCCACTTCCGGTTGCTCCAGGAAGCTTAGAATCAACACAGGTAGTCCTCATAGTGACCGGATGGATTGTCATCGAAGACAGTTGATATGGCATTCATAACCCACATAGGCTTCAGGTTGAATTTAGAGGAGCAGGAAATGTATTCCTATGGGGAGAGATGTCATTGTAAACTTTGAGATGAAAAACCCTGTTTTCAATGTTAACTTCTCTGCGCTACGGATCTCTTTTACGGGATCATTTTCCTAAACAACCGCTGAATTGCAGGGCGCAAAATATTACAAAAAATATTTATAATCATGCAATCACAAGTGAAATATACCAAAACACAGCTTAGCTTGTTGTTAATCCACCTATCGTGTCAGATTTTGAAAATATGCTTTACAGCGAAAGGAATCCAAGCTTTTGTGAGTGTATCAATCAATGCTAGAACAGCTAGCCCCAAATTAGCATGGTCACGAAAGTCAGAAAAGCAATACAATTAATCGCTTACCTTTGATAATCTTCGGATGTTTGCACTCACGAGACTCCCAGTTACACAATAAATGTTATTTTTGTTCGATAAATATTACTTTTATAACCAAAAACGCCATTTGGGTTGCGTGTTATGTTCAGAAAACTACAGCCTCGTTCCGGTCCTGAAAGGCAGTAGAAAATTCCCAAACGTATCAGATTCAAAAATATTACTAAAAATATTTATAATCATGCAATCACAAGTGAAATATACCAAAACACAGCTTAGCTTGTTGTCAATCCACCTATCGTGTCAGATTTTGAAAATATGCTTTGCAGCGAAAGCAATCCAAGCTTTTGTGAGTGTATCAATCAATGCTAGAACAGTTAGCCTTATATTAGCTTGGTTAGCTTGGTCACGAAAGTCAGAAAAGCAATAAAATTAATCGCTTACCTTTGATAATCTTCGGATGTTTGCACTCACGAGACTCCCAGTTTCACAACAAATGTTCTTTTTGTTCGATGAATATTACTTTTATAACAAAAAAACGCCATTTGGGTTACGCGTTATGTTCAGAAAACCAAAGCCTCGTTCCGTTCGACGAAAATTCCAAAAAGTATCCGTAATGGTCGTAGAAACATGTCAAATGTTTTTTATAATCAATCCTCAGGTTGTTTTTAACAAACATAATCAATAATATTTCAACCGGACCGTAACCTATTCAATAAGAGAGAAAAAGAAAATGGAGAGGACACCTGACTAGTTTTGAAAAATCTCGCTCATTCTTCAAAATAAAAGCCTGAAACTATGTCTAAAGCCTGGTCACAGCCTGAGGAAGCCATTGGAAAAGGAATCTGGTTGATACCCCTTTAAATGGAAGAAAGACGGGCCAGGAAACACAGATACAAAAAAAAAATCACTTCTGGGTTAGATTTTCTCAGGTTTTCGCCTGCAGAATCAGTTTTGTTATACTCACAGACAATACTTTGACAGTTTTGGAAACTTTGGAGTGTTTTCTATCCTAATCTGTAAATTATATGCATATTCTACGATCTGGACCTGAGAAATAGTCTGTTTACCTTGGGAACGTTATTTAAAAATTTAAAAAAATCTGACCCCTAGCGTCAAGAGGTTAATGAAGTCTCCCTCCCGGGCTATGACCCTCTTGATGATCTTCTGCTGGGGGTTCTTGGGATACTGTCACGTTCTGACCTTAGTTCCTTTTTTATGTCTTTATTTTGGTTTGGTCAGGGTGTGAGTTGGGGTGGGCATTCTATGTTGTTTTTCTATGTTTTCCATTTCTGTGTTTGGCCTGGTATGGTTCTCAATCAGAGGCAGCTGTCGATCGTTGTGTCTGATTGAGAATCATACTTAGGTAGCCTGTTTTCCCCATTTTGGTAGTGGGTGATTGTTTTCTGTTTTGTGCGTATTCCTTACAGAACTGTTACGCTTTCGTTCTCGCTCTTTATTATTTTTGTTATTTCAGTGTTCAGTTTATTTTGTTTATAAAAATGAACACTTACCACGCTGCACCTAGGTCCTCTTCTCCTTCACCAGACGAAAGCCATTACAGATACCTGGAACACACACAATAAATTATATCAATAAATATATTTGATAAAGATACAGCTATGAGATTATAATAAAAATAAAACCATGATCACCAAATACACAGAGAAGAAAAATAAATACAAGTTTTATGTCTTTTACGTCTGTACTGTAAAGCGACCCTATTTACTCTAGTCTACTCTTCAATAAAAATAACATAAAAAAGACCCTATTCACAACAGTAGACGGAACTAGAATCAGTGTACCTCCCCAGCAGTAGACAGAAACGTACTATACTGCAGTGAACATTGTGTAGGGTTCAGGTACCAGGATCTCACTCCTTCACTCATATCACTGTCTTCCCTCTCTTTCCTCTCCATCTCTCAGCAAGTGAACCTCACAACACAGCGGAACACAAACAAACAGTAGCAGCACTATGCTCATCCACAGCCCATGGTAGAGAAAGATTGTTCACTTTGTTTCTAATTAACCCTTCAAGTCCTACTCCAGTCTCCTCTTCAGCTCATTTAACACCTGAACATCTCAATAGGTGATCCAGGTATCCTCATGACACAGCACAAGCTCCTCTATTGTTCCTCAAGCAAGGGGGAGGCCGATGACATCAGAGGGCACCATCAGACCAACTCCTTGAATGTCCTACTCCTTGAAGTTTGCAGTTGTGTAAAAAAAACAACGTTTGTTTTACCCTTTAGTGTGTGTACTTTACTGTATTTATACTCAGAATATCACTTTTCAATAGGAAAAGTGTATTTTTTAATCGCTGGAGGACATCTATAATAATTCAAAATACTGCAATGCTCAGTTAATGAATTCTATGACCATTAACAACACTGCAATGACCTCCTTTGCCAAGCAACAAACTGCTTCTGCGTAGCCAACAGAGAACAAGATTAACTTTGATATCGACAATGACTGTCCTTTTTGAGGAAATACAAAGCAATGGCATCCACATTCCGGATACAAAATAAGTTTAATAATTGGGTAATATAGAAAAGATATGTAATTGTTTTCTCTCTCGCTTGGGTGTGCTGTTCAAGGCCATGATCAATAGCATTGTAATTATCAAAACTTATGGGCTTCTATTCCAGCCACAGATATATGACTGTGAGGGTACCAGGGAGCCAGAGGTACAAAGGTGTTCAGTTCAGAGTGTCTGGCCAAATGAGGGACACAAAGGCATTGAATAATGACCTGCAGAAACCGCACCATGTTAAACGCTGCCTTCAAATCCCCCGGAGATTCAAACCCGAAATGCCAGTCTTAATAAGAAGCCACATCCATTCGCCATCTCTCCCTCCCATGTTCTCTCACTCAGTCTCCCTCTATCACTCTCTTTTTAACAAACAAACAGACAGACACATACACACTCTCTCTGTCACTCCTTTCCTCCTACTCTCTCCCACACATACACACACATTTGGTCTCTTCCTCCCTCCTTCTTCCTCAGGGATACAGGGGATCATGACTGATTGACAGCCCGCTCAGCCAATCAGAATTACTAGCAGCTCCAAGAACAGAGCCTGCGATCTGAAGAGGGATTGGACTGTGTGTGTATGTGTGTATGTGTTATTAATGACGGTGGAGCTGGCAGCACCAGAGCGGAGTGATGGTTGATCAGCTGAGTGATCTGCTCTCTAACTGCGCTGGAGAAAAGGAGGGATAGACAGAGAACAGCCCCCACCCTATCGCTCTGCTCTGCACCCAGCATCTTTAGCAAGCAAAGACACACACAACCAAGAGAGCCTTTCTCTGCCTCTCTCTCAGCTTCTCTCTCTCTCTCTCTCTCTCTCTCTCTCTCTCTCTCTCTCTCTCTCTCTCTCTCTCTCTCTCTCTCCTCTCTCTCTCTCTCTCTCTCTCTCTCTCTCTCTCTCTCTCTCTCTCTCTCTCTCTCTCTCTCTCTCTCTCTCTCTCTCACACACACACACAGTGGAACGGTTTTAGAGCTGGAGCTACCCATCTCTCCCTCTCCTGTTTCTCTCTCTCTCTCTCTCTCTCTCTCTCTCTCTCTCTCTCTCCATCTGCCTCTCTCTCTCACACACACACACAGTGGAACGGTTTTAGAGCTGGAGCTACCCATCTCTCCCTCTCCTGTTTCTCTCTCTCTCTCCATCTGCCTCTCTCTCACACACACACACACACAGTGGAACGGTTTTAGAGCTGGAGCTACCCATCTCTCCCTCTCCTGTTTCGCTCTCTCTCTCTCTCTCTGCCTCTCTAGCGACGAAAGGAGAAGAAGACGCATGTTCTTGGAAATACACATGAAAAACCTGCTGTGATCTGAGTCTCACACTGTCATGCTGGACTACTGCTCTAAAGCATGTGGGTTCCATGCATGAGGGGAATACCTGCTGCAGGTCCATATAGTGTGTGAAGGGACTCACTCCCACTGGTAAGTTTCTATCTATCTCTCTCTCTCCTGTGTGTGTATTTGAGGCAAGTGTGTTTGGTTGGCGTGGTAGAGGGTTGGTTTTCAGTGTGACAATGCGGTAGTCCTTGAGCTGAACCTGTGTCTGTGTGGAGGGAGTTAGCAGCCAAGAAGGCAGAAGGCACAGCCTGCAGTTATGTGGGAGACTTGGCCGGGGGGGGGGTGGAATTGAGGAAATGAAAGGCTGAGGAGTCCAACACAGGCTTTTGTCACTGCTGCTTAAGGAAACGTTTGGATGAATATGTAGGCTGTTATTGGCATCAAGGTGTATTTTGAAAGCGGTGAGAGAGATTTGTGGTTTTCAGGCTGGAGCGGAATGAAGGCGGTGTTATCTCGGCAGCATCGCTCTACAGGTACATCTGAGAAAAATATAAAAACTGAAGTATACTCGCCTCTGTGTGTCTGTCAGGGATAGAACAGAAAAGAAGACAAGTCAGGGAATCTGCCATCAGTAGAAAAGACCAGAACTCAACGAGGTAAACCAGTAATAAGCCCGGGGTAAAGAGACCCCTTTCCGTTTTCACTGATGGATCATAACACATAAGTACTGTATGCGTTTACAGTTGGACACTATTTGACTGTGTGTGCCAAGAGGACGAACATAGAGGTTCTCAAAGAGGATTTATTTAGGATTTGTCCGCGTCTTTAAGGAATCCAGGTGAGACAGAGCTGGAGTGCTGGGCTGTGGAGAACTCTCCTCTAACCAGAGGAAAAATACATTCCCACCACTGCCTGCCTAATTTACCAGAACAGCACCCCCCCTTCGTCTCTCCATCTCTCTCTCACTCTCTTTCACCTCACCTCATCCCTCGTTCTTTCTCGCCATCTCCCATCACCCGGCTGCATTTAGGGCTTGTTCATAATTAAACAACGTCACACTGAGGCATTTTTAGTGAGCAGCAGACCTCATTCAGCACAGTCACAATGTTAGCCACTAAATCGGGGTCAGAAAGATGACTGCATCATTCTGTTTTCAAGAACTAGCCTAATTATGCATAAAATTGTCTTTCTATGCAAAAAATGCACCAATATCATGCTGAATAGCCTGGCTACGAACAGATTTAAAGAGGCAGTTGTCATATAGTCCTCTTCTATGGTCGTCCTGCTTTCCCAAGGTTCTCTATGCAGACTGGTGGGGACTGGAGTGATGAATCCACAAGAGAAAACAGTACTGGTGCTTTAGACAAAAAAGTGAAAGTGTACACGTTGAATCTGTGATGTCACTCTGCAGACATCACTAAAGCAAAGCACACTGACTGGTTGTACAGAAACAAAGTTTGAGAGGAATAGATCGCTACAAGATTCTGTACCTCACACTCAACACCATTCCATGCATTAACAATGGCTGTAATGTAGTGTCAAAAGGCACTATTTACTCTATCAAAAAAAAAAAATTCAGCAGGCTAATTAATATCAGTAATGTGAAATAGCATTACTATCAAACATGAATTATTTATGATAAGCAGACGGTTTCTGTTTGTCACTAAAATCTTGACTTAAGATTTACAAGCCAACCTCAAACTCCTGTGTATAACATACTGTACCTTAGACAGATTTAGCTCAATTTTGTATTTTTTTTCGGGTGAAAACTTCCTTCCAATCCTATCCTCGCTCAATAAAGAGTCAAATGAAAACCACGCAACACAACCTACCTACCCTGCAAAATCCCCACTACGAGAATATCAGTGTACCGTAGCACATGGATTCAAGGGATGAACAAAGATTGATTTGATACACTGGGAAAACGCATTCCCAGCAGATACAGTATGACTCAGATTCTGAAACACTGTTTTTTCAAAGTAAATCCCATGCATTTTACAGTCAGAGCAGCAGAACTAGTCCTACCTGAGCCTGTGGAAAAGGGCATGTTGACAGCTAACACCCTATGCTTTACCAGTTAATGTATTACATTAGGTATTTATGCAATGAACTGTGATAGTGATAGATTAATCCATAGTGAAAAATGTGTGTTGCGAGTTCACTGTCCCCTGCAAAACTCATTTTATATGGTGCATACATACAAATAACATTGTAAATCAACAGGCAGGTCATGTTTACATGAATACCATACCTGTGTGTGTGTGTGTGTGTGTGTGTGTGTGTGTGTGTGTGTGTGTGTGTGTGTGTGTGTGTGTGTGTGTGTGTGTGTGTGTGTGTGTGTGTGTGTGTGTGTGTGTGTGCACACGCGTGCGCGTGCGTGCGTGCGTGCGTCTGTGTGTGTGTATGACAGTAGACCATATGAGAGAGGGTATAAACTGTCAACTCCCTCTCTCACCATATGGAGGAGGGGATTGGTAGGAAGCCTGGGGGAGTTGACAGCTTAACATCGATCCCTAATTAATTGTTAAATTGCTGTTTATTTGCAGGCGGCGTTGAACAGATGCAAGGGGGATGTCATTATGCATGGGTACCACACAGTGGGTTGGCCTAATGAATGTAGCCATACAGCTAATGCTAATGACAGGCACGGTGCTAGCATAGCTAATGCAGGCTTTCATGGTGGGCTGCTCAGGCAGCAATGACAACATGTAGCAGACTGTCATATTGTAGCAGGTAGCGCTATAGGGTGATATTGTAGCCGGTAGCGCTATAGGGAACACGAGGGAGCAGGTCACGTTGAAAGGACAGATTTTGCTTGGATAGATTTAATGATAAATCAATAAAAAGAGGTGGGGGGGGGGGGGGGGGCAATAGAAGAGAGGGGCACTTACATCACTCCATTTTCCTCACCCCACCTCCCCTCCTCTGATCCCTTCACCTCCCCTCCTCCGATCACTTCACTTCCCCTCCTCCGATCCCCTCACCTCCCCTCCTCCGATCCCCTCACCTCCCCTCCTCCCACCATCTCTCCTCTTCTCCCACCCACTCACCTCTCCTCCCCTACCCCACTCCTACCCCCACCCCACCCCACCTCCCCCCCCCCTCATCTCACCTCACCTCACCTCACCTCACCTCCCACCCCCTCACCTCACCTCCTACCCCATCACCTCACCTCCCACTCCCTCACCTCAAGTCCCACCCCCTCACCACCCCTCCCCTCCAAACTACAAGACTGATACTAAACATTAGAAAAGTCAACAACTCTACTGATGCGTCACAAAGTGGTGGCACATTTAATGCTTTTCGAGAGAAAGTGGAGGATGTGACTGAATTGGACATCTGGCACCGATTAAAAGACTGTGTTAAGAGATGTGTTGCTATACTGGGCTACTGTAAAGGCACAAATAAAACACCACTTAGGCCCCAGCAGCTTTTAAATGGCCACTATTTCCATCCTCCATTTTCTATATCACACTGCCTCTTGTACATACCTGTTTTTAAGTACACATGCTTTGTTTTGTCTGTCTACTCTACCCCAACTGGTGCACTCTAACCCAATTCTATGTCACATTTCTTTGAGAAGTAACATGACATGTATCAGAGACAGTGCACATTCATTCATCAACATTCTAATTTTCACATTAACGTTAAAGAGATGGCGTTAGCAACAGAGCAAATTTTCATTCCGTAGTCTAAAAAGCTATTACCGTACCAAGATTCATTAGGCTCAACAACATCAAGACCAGTAAGATTTGTCACAATACCATGGTATATTAATGTGGCAGAATGTCAGGGTGTCACTTCCCCTTGGCGCGGTGGCACGCTGCACATCACATCATTTCCCCTGTATACTGTAGCTGCAGCATGCTCGTCACTCGCTGCCTGGTAGCTGGTGAATAAAACATGGTGGATTGGAACCACTTTATGACATGTCTACTACATTAGGAGGTGGAGGGAAGGAACACACTGCAGTCTGTTTCACTGTATGAAAAAGGACACTAATATGTTAGGTATGCTACCGTTCAAAAGTTTGGGGTCACTTAGAAATGTCCTTGTTTTTGAAAGAAAAGCTATTTTTTTGTCCATTAAAATAACATCAAATTGATCAGAAATACAGTGTAGAGATTGTTAATGTTGTAAATGACTATTGTAGCTGGAAATGACAGATTCTTTATGGAATATCTACATAGGCGTACAGAGGCCCTATTATCAGCAACCATCACTCCTGTGTTCCAATGGCACGTTGTGTTAGCTAATCCAAGTTTATCATTTTCAAAGGCTAATTGATTATTAGAAAACCCTTTCGCAATTATGTTAGCACAGTTGAAAATTATTGTGCTGATTAAAGTAGCATTAAAACTGGCCTTCTTTAGACTAGTTGAGTATCAGGTGCATCAGCAATTGTGGGTTCGATTACAGGCTCAAAATGTCAAGACACATAGAACTTTCTTCTGAAACTCGTCAGTCTATTCTTGTTTGGAGAAATGAAGGCTATTCCATGCAAGAAATTGCCAAGAAATTGCCAAGAAACCGACAATAGTCATTTACAACATTAACAATGTCTACACTGTATTTCTGATTAATTTGATGTTATTTTAATGGACGAAAAACAAGGACATTTTTAAGTGCCCCCAAACTTTTGAACGGTAGTGTATATCAACCCCCTTTCTGCCATACACCCCTAATCCATTTGGAGAATGTCAATATTCAGCACTTAAAAGTGGTAAAATATAGGTGAGTGCAAGAATTTTTTGTGAAGTAGACAGCTTTCATATGGCTATACTGATTTCCCAGATATTCTTTGTTAGCATGCTAGTGACATGGTGCATTGTTATCTTAATTCCCTATTTATAGAAGTAACAAACACAACTCAATTTTTGTAGTCTTTGATGGGATTTCTGTAAATGTGTTGTATTTTTTGTGGTGTTTTAAAGAGTACTGCCTTTGAACTGTAACTAACTGTAGCATTTGGGACTTGGGAATGCAATGCACTCTCTACTAAGGCGTGTGTGAGTCGGGCCGTGTGTGGACTGATCCCTCTGTTTCCTCAGCCCAAATGAGTCCACAGAGGTCAACACCCCTTGACTTAATCGCACAATCAATTGTTTCCTCTTACCACAACCTCCTGGCCTCTAAGACCACAACTTCTACTTGAGAGAGAGGGGGGGGGGGGGGGAGCATATCATACAGCTGCAGCATATCAAACAAAAACACAAGTGGAAAATACATCCCTAAGGGAGCTAAATAAGATAAATAACTAGAAAGTATATTATAGTGCATGGCGTTTTCACCCATGTTAAACACAACTAGAAAATATATTATAATGCATGGCGTTTTCACCCATGTTAAACACAACTAGAAAATATATCATAGTGCATGGCGTTATCACCCATGTTAAACACAACTAGAAAATATATCATAGTGCATGGCGTTTTCACCCATGTTAAACACAACTAGAAAATATATTATAATGCATGGCGTTTTCACCCATGTTAAACACAACTAGAAAATATATCATAGTGCATGGCGTTTTCACCCATGTTAAACACAACTAGAAAATATATCATAGTGCATGGCGTTATCACCCATGTTAAACACAACTAGAAAATATATCATAGTGCATGGCGTTATCACCCATGTTAAACACAACTAGAAAATATATCATAGTGCATGTGTAACGGATGTGAAATGACTAGCTAGTTAGCGGTGGTGCGCGCTAATAGCGTTTCAATCGGTTACGTCACTCGCTTTGAGACCTTGAAGTAGTGGTTCCCCTTGCTCTGCAAGGGCCGCGGCTTTTGTGGAGCGATGGGTAACGATGCTTCGTGGGAGACTGTTGTTGATGTGTGCAGAGGGTCCCTGGTTCGAACCTGGGTATGGGCGAGGGGACGGTCTAAAGTTAAACTGTTACATTGATGCTGTTGACCCGGATCACTGGTTGCTGCGGAAAAGGAGGAGGTCGAAAGGGGGGTGAGTGTAACGGATGTGAAATGGCTAGCTAGTTAGCGGTGGTGCGCGCTAATAGCGTTTCAATCGGTGACGTCACTCGCTCTGAGACGTTGAAGTAGTTGTTCCCCTTGCTCTGCAAGGGCCGCGGCTTTTGTGGAGCGATGGGTAACGATGCTTCGTGGGAGACTGTTGTTGATGTGTGCAGAGGGTCCCTGGTTCGCGCCCGGGTATGGGCGAGGGGACGGACGTAAAGTTATACTGTTACACATGGCGTTATCACCCATGTTAAACACAACTAGAAAATATATTATAGTGGATGGCGTTTTCACCCATGTTAAACACAAGTAGACAATACGTTATACAAGTGCATGGCGTTATCACCCGTGTTAAACACAACTAGACAATACGTTATACAAGTGGATGGCACATCACCCGTGTTAAACACAACTAGACAATACGTTATACAAGTGGATGGCACATCACCCGTGTTAAACACAACTAGACAATACGTTATACAAGTGGATGGCACATCACCCGTGTTAAACACAACTAGACAATACGTTATAAAAGTGGATGGCACATCACCCGTGTTAAACACAAGTAGACAATACGTTATACAAGTGGATGGCACATCACCCGTGTTAAACACAACTAGACAATACGTTATAAAAGTGGATGGCACATCACCCGTGTTAAACACAAGTAGACAATACGTTATACAAGTGCATGGCGTTATCACCCGTGTTAAACACAAGCAAGGAGTGCTAGCTACCCGTCGGAGATGAGCCTTTCTATTGAAATGGCATCACAAAGCAACAGCAGCAGCTTTCCAATGCATCTTCACCTCATCTCAACTATTCTTCCCGCAACTAAAGATACTTTATTAACATAATGTTGAAAGAACATTTACCACCACTCAAACGTCCATTTGATCTAATTATGAGCTGAAGGCATGTGAGTGAAGTAACAACAGGCTCTTAGCATTAAGTAATAAAAAGGGAAATTAGCGTGTGCTTCGTGGAAGCAAACAGGAGAGCATCACTCATCCAGTTTAGAATTCAATACTTGCTCTCCTTATTAGCATGGGGGTTCTTTTCTTTTAAGTATATTTTTCCGATCTACTGTGAAAAACATATTTACATAATATGGTTACACACACTCTACCACCTGGGCCATGAAGAGGAATCTCTTGCCAATAAAACCATTCCCTTGTATGAAACCATGAAATAAAGGAGTCTGAAAATGATCGTTGCAAATGATAGCTAGCATTACCACACTTAAGTATTTATTTCAACACTTGACATAAATAGGTTAGAAATGAAACACCAAATGTGTGTGGATATTACACGTGCTGTATAATATCAGGCACAGAGCAGCTTGGACAGAATTTGAACACAGGTCCTACACAGATGGCTGAGCACAAGAACATTAGGCACAAAAAAAAGAAATGACCAGCAAAAATATTTTTGCCTCTTGATTCCACCTGTGTGTGTTGACTGACTGCGAATAACAAGCTAATATATGCACGGTGCTCTGTCATAGGGAGTCTTCATCAGCAGCCCTGCTCTTATAGCCTTACAGACAGCTTCATCTACTATCACACACGGAGCCGTGGCTTCTGCACTCAAGGTCACAAATTAATCAAAGCATCAATATGTGCAGTCGACATGAGCAAACCCCGGCACAGACCTGTCACCTGTAGGAACCACTTTGATTCAACTCCTCATAAATAATGCAGGAGAGGATGAAGAGACAGAAGAAGACCTGTAGCAAGCTTCAGAGATATTTTGGGAGAATCTGAAATGCCTTGAGGTCATATACTCCAGTTGAAGTGATCGTGGGTAGTTGTGCGTGAGTGCGACAGTTGCTGCGTGCATGTGAATACATAGTTCACAACGGCAGAGTTAGGGTGGATGACGAAATGTAGCTAATTAGGGTGTATGGTAAAACTGGGATAGGCTCTGGTTCACAATGTTTTAGCTGTTCAAACTGTTCTTGATGCAAAGTTTTTGGGAAATGTTTTGGGGGGATTTGTATTACTGCTGTGAGCAAGATATAAATCGCTGTTTAAAATTCCAGATCCTCTGGCAGATCTCTTGCCCTGCAGGGATATTAAGTGACTCCAAAGTGCTATTGTGTGCATCCAAATAGCACCTTATTTCCTATATTATACTACTTTTGACTAGGGCCCATAAGGCTCTGGTCAAAAGTAGTGCACAATATAGGAAAAAGGGTGCCATTTGGGACACACAATTATTAGCCACCAACCTGAATAATATATATAAGGTCAAGTCAATCATAACTCATAATTTTGATGGCGAAGTGAAAGCAATAAAATCAAACAAGCGTAGAATATATGTCTCAATATTCCTAAATGTCAATATATGCCTCAGTCTCCCAATAATGCCATGTAGTACTGAATGTATTTTTTCTGATATTTTTCTCCCCAGATGGAAATTGAAACGACGAGTGACTGTGATTGAGGATAATAATGATGGAAGACAGAGTGATCCATCCCCAGCCCAAGCCAGAGCGTTCCTCCTCAACCCTCCCTGTTCTTCACCGACAGACTTCCTGAAGGATACATTGACCTTCACACATCCAACTTGCCTGACAACCTGGTACAGTGTAAATTGAAGAACGGTTGCTCCTTTCCTCTCTGCCAAGGACTAGACAACGACTACAAAAAGGCCAAAGCTTTAGGGACCAGGCATCAGCAGAAATCCGTTCTGTCTCACTGCGGTAACAAATGAGCCTTTATTTGTGAAGTTAACAGTGCTAACAGCTGACTCCATAAGGACCAATTTCTAGTTCAAGGTAATAGGGGGCCAAGATGAAGAAGGCTGCGTTCTTGGCTTGTTTGTTAGTGGAGCTAGCTCTGACAGCCTTTGTTTTGGCCTCGGAGGGCGGCGCTGCTCATTGTCCTGCATTGTGCCGGTGTGAGATACGACCCTGGTTCTCTCCAAGCTCTATTTATACCGAGGCTCCCACGGTGGACTGTAATGACTTAGGCCTATCGACAATGCCAGAGAGACTGCCCTCAGACACACAGGTGCTATTGTTACAGACCAACAATATCATCAGTGTTGAAAAACCTTTGGATTACCTGGCTAATATCACAGAGATAGATTTATCCCAGAACAACATATCGTCTATGAGCGATGTCCATCTGGGTCCTCTTCCCCAGCTGCTGTCACTGCACATGGAGGAGAACTGGATTCATGCCCTGTCAGACAACTGTCTCCCATCCCTGCCCAACCTCCAGGAGTTTTACATCAACCACAACCTGATCTCATCCATCAGTCCTGGTGCCTTTAGAGGGCTAGGGAGGCTCCTGCGGCTCCATCTCAACTCCAACCACCTCAGGGGCATCAACAGGGTGTGGTTTCAGCCTCTGCCCCGCCTGGAGATCCTGATGATTGGGGAGAACCCCATTGTTCAATTGTCAGACATGAACTTCAAGCCCCTGGTCAACCTACGCAGCTTGGTTCTGGCCAGGATGAATCTTTCCGAAATCCCAGATGACACTCTGGTCGGCCTCGACAACCTGGAGAGTGTTTCGTTTTTTGACAACCTGTTTGACAGAGTGCCACAGGCCGCTCTGAAGAAAGCCAAGAGCCTGAAGTTTCTGGATCTCAACAAGAACCCCATCGAGAGGATTCAGAGAGGGGACTTTGTGGACATGATCCACCTCAAAGAGTTGGGCATCAACAGCATGCCTGCGCTGGTGTCCATCGACAGCTTCGCCCTCAACAATCTACCTGAGCTGACCAAGATCGAGGCCACCAACAACCCCAAGCTCTCCTACATCCACCCCAATGCCTTCCACAAGTTGCCGAGACTCGAAACACTGATGCTGAACAGCAATGCCCTCAGCGCCTTGCACCACAGCACTGTGGACTCCCTGCCCAACCTGCGTGAGGTTAGCATGCATAGCAACCCCATCCGCTGCGACTGCGTCATCCGCTGGATCAACATGAACCAGACCGGCGTGCGCTTCATGGAGCCAGATTCCCTCTTCTGCGTGGAGCCGCCGGAGTACCAGGGCCAGCACGTCCGCAAGGTCCACTTCAGGGAGATGACCGAGATTTGCCTCCCGCTCATCTCGCCCGGGAGCCTCCCAGATCGTGTCACCGTTGGGAAAAGGAGCTCGGTGACGCTTCACTGCCGGGCATTCGGGGAGCCGGAGCCAGAGATATACTGGGTCACCCCCTCCGGGGACAGAGTCCTGCCCAACAGTGTGTCTGATAAGTACTACATGCATCCAGAGGGGACCTTTGACATCTATGACACTACCATGCTTGAGGCAGGGCTGTACACCTGTGTCGCTCACAATCTTGTTGGTGCAGACCTCAAGTCTGTGTTGTTGGTGGTAGATGGATACTTTCCACATCCTTCTGATAATGGCAATGATTTACATGTGGACGTTAGATCAGTGCAGCCCGACTCTGTTTTGGTATCTTGGGATAATACTCATGGTGGTCTTATATCCAATATAAAGTGGTTCACAATGGCGAATGCTAAGCATCCCTCCATGGCATACACTGCTAGAGTACCAACCGATGTGAAGGTGTATCGTCTCACCCACCTGAACCCCTCCACCCAGTACCGGGTGTGTGTGGAAGTCACGAGCATGCAGCTCGGACACAACAGGGACTGTGTCAATGTCACCACAAAGGGACTGGCTCACACCGTGGAGAGCAGTGAGAAGTGGGACACAGTGGTGATGGCTGCATGTGCTGTGCTTTTCATCGTGGTTGCTGTGGCTTCCTCCATCATATACACATCTCTGCAAAGCCAACACTTTTACAGGAAGTTGATGGTGGACCAAACTGAGTCAATGCTGGGTCCTAGCACCCGCCCCGGCTCCGCCTCTTCTCTCACAGAACTCTGTGTGGCTGGAGTCAAGGTGAAGGTGACCGTAATAGACTTGCCAGACAACTCCATGTAATGAAAGAAACGGCCTTGGAGCAGGAAAATGTATGTTCTGGATTTTAAACAAGGTGAAAGAGTGTTGGACATGTATGACTCATGTGCCCTCTTCTCATGACAATGACAGAGCATTGGGTTCTGGAACTCCTGGAACCTGGAACACATGATGGAACCATAAACCAGCGCCCTCACGCATAAATACGTAACCAGCTAATCCCAGACCCACAGACTCTTTTATACAACAAAATTGTCATTGCAGCAAAATGGTGCACAGACAGGTATCTAGATTGCGATATACGTGGCTACTGATCGGTCATTCATGCAGTGCAACTGCAAAAAAGCACAGCACAAAGACTGTCATCTCTCTCGGTTATTGACTTGTGCTTTATAACACCTTGTGGAGATGTCTTTGTGGTCCACAATGAGGAATATTTTCTGTGCTGTTTAAATAACACTCAAGGGCCATAAGTAAGAAATACCACTCGTATACAGTTTATAATGGGCAAAACTTGTTAGACTAGTAGACAATAACAGTGTATATGTAAACAATTTTATGATCAAATATTTTTTTTTCATTAAAAACAGTACATTGTATTTTAATCGAAATGTAATGCTTTCTCTTACTTACTTGAAATTGTAATTGCGAAAGACCCAACTTCAAGGATGACTTGCTTATAACAATCTGAATAAGATATTGGGATGCTCTGAAAGGAACAATCTAAGCTTCCTTTATCAATAACATTCAGCTATCCATGAAATGCAAAATGTTATAATTCATAAATATGAATCCCATAAATCTTTTCATATCACTGTCTAAATCACGCAAAAGGAAAACAGTGTGATGTAGACAAACACAATTACTGGGACTGCCCTTGAAGGCGGACATTTTAACATTGTTACTAAAATGCAATCTCAGGCAGGACGACGTGTTTTGGCAATGACTGGGGAGTAAGAGAGAGCGTGTGTGTGTATATAACTTACACACTGTACTTTATATGTGTGTGTGTGTGTGTGTGTGTGTGTGCGGCATCAGAGAAACCCAATGACTTTGAATTGCAATATATTCTCTTTCATTTAAAACCCAATATGGATTCCTAACATAAACCTCAGAGAGGTGATGAATCGGCGTCACATGCGGACTGATGGGGGCATTTATCAGAGGGACGCCATATATCAACTGAGTTTCAGCACCTTTGACAGGGCTTTTAGAGTGGAGCCATTTGTCACCGCCACGGGAGCTAAAATATGACCCATTAGAGCGCAGGTAGTGCATAGGTCAGCGAGAACACATGGAGGCTGCTAGCACCGGAGCGCGGTGCGGTGCGCCGCTTCCCTCCGTGACACTGGCGAGACACGGATGCCGTTACAGGAACAGCTCAGCAACTCTTGGGCTCGTTTGTTAAGCACTTCACATTATCGCCACCCTCCGAGAGGGGAAGGAGACAAATGGAGCGCAAAACGAGGACTAAGTGTCTACTACGGCTAGAAGTCAGTATGAACAGGGACAGGATAGACAAGGTGCAGGTTTGACACATTGAAGGTGGAACAACAGTACTGCTGTAGGTATTAGAGATGTGTGTATGTTTTTATTTGACTGCACAGTGAGATAATTGCACAACAAGATAACAACAAGATAAGAATGCTCATTAAGGGAACTTGAGTCTTTAGTATATTCCCTGGTTCATTAGGGTAGCTTACTTGAAAGGAGAGCTCTCAGAGAAGAACTGACAGGACCTCCACTGAGGTTTCATCACACATTTTTTACTCCTCCGTTCGCCTAGTTTGAACTCCAGATAACCCCACATGAGAGCAAATGATATGTCAACGTGCAATCCACTCAGAGAAAAGGAAATAATATCTCGTAAAATGTTCACACATGCAAAAAAGCTATTTTCCAATAAAGGCCCGATGGCAATATGCCCTTCTGTTGTTATTGTTTGTGCACCACCTGGGGGCACGCAATATGGTGAGAAAAACAGGAAAGAAAATGTTACATATGTTTAGTATTGCTCACATAAACTCCCACCGTGCCATATTACAAGGAATTGTAATTGTTAAAATTCCTTGCCGTAATAGCACTGAGAAACTGTTCCTAACAATAAACAAGTTCAACCCCTTTGGATATCAGTGTTTTCTGCGCACCAGTGTCAATCAACAGGGGTTAAAAATGTAGGTGCCATATCATTCAGTGAATTAAGTTAATATTGGAACGAGGGGATGTGTTAAATCACCCAATCCCTCACCAGTAACAGTAGAAACACTGGTGGGCGGCCCTCTTGTGTAGATATGATTAACCCACTGATCATTCTCTCAGGGAAATACACCCTGTATGACAAATAGACAGCAGATGATATACTGTAATTCCATTATGATAGCCATGGGGAGATCTGGGAAAATTAGCAGGCAAAGTAATAAATTGTCGTTTTTAATATCATCTTCCAGCCAGGACAGAACAGTATTTGGTTGATTGCACATCTGTAATTAGGATATTATCATTGAAGGCGACAAATTCTTTGCATAGGCAATTCAGAGCTTTACGCAGTGATTTATGTGAAAATATGGGATACAGGTGTGTATAGCCTTGAATGGAAAATGTATAATCCTTGAATATTTACCCAACAACTAAAGAAATACAAACAACTCAACAGAGGAAGTAGAATATTAGTTCAATACATCGGTTAAATTAGCACGTGTAGATACTCTCAATTTGAAACCTGTGCTGTGGTGCAAATCAAATGAACAGTTTAGTCACAGAGTGACGGAGGACAGGGTTTTTGTGCAGTCTTCTGCTGTTGTTTATTTTCATTTGTGGAAAACATCTGAATAGCCTAATGACCTCTAGTTGAAATAAACAAATATCTCTCATAATGTTTCCACTTCTAAAATGCCCAATTCATCTGAAACTTGTTTGGCCAGATAATAGCCTAATCTGTGGAGATTTTTCTTCAAAAGGTTGTGTGAAATCATCCCATTTTGAAATATTGCCCCATTATCCTGTTGTATTTGGGACAGACCTCCTGCTCGTTGCTTGGAGTAGCCTACGACATAAAATAGAAATGTTCACATTTCTCAAGCTTTCCTCAAACTGCACCCTGGGGCTTCAAGTAATTATTTCCCCACTCAGTGGTCCATTAAGATAAAACAACACTGGGGACTTTGTGTGATCTTGTATTGGGGCTTTGTGTGATTGTATCATTATCTAAACTCTGAAACAGGGATACTTAATCTTTGCTGATAAACTGGATATGATTATGAACAACTGAAAACATTGGTTCTTTTATACTTTTGATTCGTTTTTGAATGTTTGAATGGGAGTTGAAGACTGCTCTCCCTTACTCACTTTTATATCCATTCTTTTACAAAATCATATTGGATAAAACAGAAATAAAACATTCAACAAAGGAGAACACACAGATGACAACCAATCAGTGAGTGTTTTGTTTTCTGGGGAGTTGCAGCTCACCAAAGGAAGCAGGAAATAGAAATACTCTCACAGAGCTGCAGTAGTACTAGAATTACCAAAGCCTTTTGTAATAAAACGACGGAGGAGGAAATGGTTTTTTATGAGTCAATACACACTTTAAAAGCAGGAAGCAGGCAAGCTCTCCAAAGCATTCGTCACTGCTGTACAGACCCACACTGTGGGCAGAGTGATGGAAGTCAGCAAACAGCTACATCTGAAGCTCCTCCACTAATTAATTTATACTTAGCAAAAACAATTACTGAGTTACAGTTCATATAAGAAAATAAGTCAATTAAAATACACAAAATTCATTAGGCCCTAATCTATGAATTTTACATTTCTGGGCAGGGGCGCAGCCCACTGAGGAGTCAGGCCCAGCCAATCAGAATTAGTTTTTCCCCACAAAAGGGCTTTATTACAGACAGAAATACTGCTCAGCACCCCCACCATCCCTCTCAGACGATCTCACAGGTGAAGAAGCCAGATGTGGAGGTCCGGGGCTGGCGTGGTTACACGTGGTCTGCGGTTGTGAGGCCGGTTGGACATACTGCCAAATTCTCTAAAACAACGTTGAAGGCGGCTTACGGTAGAGAAATTAACATTCAATTCCCCGGCAACAGCTCTGGTGGACATTCCTGTACTCAGCATGCCAATTGCACGCTCCCTCAAAACTTGAGACGTCTGTGGCATTGTGTCGTGTGACAAAACTGCACATTTTAGAGTGGCCTTTTATTGTCTCCAGTGCAAGGTGCACCTGTGTAATGATCATGCTGTTTAATCAGCTTCTTGATATGCCACACCTGTCAGGTGGATGGATTATATTGGCAAGGGATGTAAACACATTTGTGCACAGAATTTGAGATAAATAAGCTTTTTGTGCGTATGGAACATTTCGGTGATATTTTTTTCTTTATACATGTTGCATTTATATTTTTGTTTCGTATACATACCGGTAGTACCATATTCATCATCAAACATGATTACACCCTCTCTTCATTGTAAAATATCACTTCTTACAATAACACTACCGGCCAAAGGTTTTAGAACACCTACTCATTCAAGGGTTTTTCTTTGTTTTTACTATTTTCTACATTGTATAATAATAGTGAAGACATCAAAACTATGAAATAACACACATGGAATCATGTAGTAACCAAAAATGTGTTTAACAATTCTAAATATATTTTATATTTGAGATTCTTCAAAGTAGCCACCCTTTGCCTTGATGACAGCGTTGCACATTCTTGGCATTCTCTCAACCAGCTTCACCTGGAATGCTTTTCCAACAGTCTTGAAGGAGTTCCCACATATGCTGAGCACTTGTTGGCTGCTTTTCCTTCACTCTGCAGTCCGACTCATCCATAACCATCTCATCTCAATTTGGTTGAGGTCGGGGAATTGTGGAGTCCAGGTCGTCTGATGTATCAATCCATCACTCTCCTTCTTGGTCAAATAGCCCATACACAGCCTGGAGGTGTGTTGGGTCATTGTCCTGTTGAAAAACAAATGGTAGTCCCACTAAGCCCAAACCAGATGGGATGGCGTATCGCTGCAGAATTCTGTGGTAGCCATGCTGGTTAAGTGTGCCTTGAATTCGAACTAAATCACAGACAGGGTCACCAGCAAAGCACCCCCACACCATCACACCTCCTCCTCCATGATTTATGGTGGGAAATTCACCATGTGGAGATCATCCGTTCACCCACACAGTCAAAACATCTCCAATTTGGACTATAGACCAAAGGACAAATTTCCACCGGTCTAATGTCCATTGCTGGTGTTTCTTGGCCCAAGCAAGTCTCTTCTTCTTATTGGTGTCCTTTAGTTATGGTTTCTTTGCAGCATTTCGACCATGAAGGCCTGATTCACACAGTCACCTCTGAACAGTTGATGTTGAGATGTGTCTGTTAATTGAACTCTGTTTAGCATTTATTTGGGCTGCAATTTCTGAGGCTGGTAACTCTAATGAACGTATCCTCTGCAGCAGAGGTAACTCTGGGTCTTCCATTTCTGTGTCGGTCCTCATGAGAATCAGTTTCATTACAGCGCTTGACTGCACTTGAAGACACTTTCAAAGTTCTTGAAATGTTCCTTTTGACTGACCTTTATGTCTTAACTTAATGATGGACTGTTTCTCTTTGCTTATTTGAGCTGTTCTTGCCATAATATGGCCTTGGTCTTTTAATAAATTTGTCTAACTTCTGTATAACACCCCTACCTTCTCACAAAACATCTGATTGGCTCAAACACATTAAGAAGGAAAGAAAATCCACAAATGAACTTTTAAGAAGGCACACATGTTAATTGAAATGCATTCCAGGTGACTACCTCATGAAGCTGGTTGAGAGATTGCCAAGAGTGTGAAAAGCTGTCATCAAGGCAAAGCGGGACTATTTGAAGAATCTCAAATATAAAATATATTTAGATTTCTTTAACACTTTTTTGGTTGCTACATGATTCCATATGTGTTATTTCATAGTTTTGATGTCTTCACTATTATTCTACAATTTAGAAAATAGTAAAAATAAAGAAAAACCCTTGAATGAGTAGGTGTTCTAAAACTTTTCACCAGTAGTGTATACACAGGAAACATCTTGTGAAAGGCAATTATGAGCGAGGACTCTACAGTATGTAAGATGTGAATGTGAATATATCAAATGTATGGTGGTTATATCCTTAGGATGCATTATCCATAGGATACAATAAATTGCGTTCTATTTAGGTCTATCATGGTTATATCTGTAAGTGATGACACTAGAGTAGCTAATCCACCCTTTGGAACTGTATAAACAGAATGGCTTTAGTTCCAGCTGATAATCAAGTGTCACCTCACATGTAGGCCTACAGTCCATCACAGGAGACTAAATCTGCTTTTTGTTCACTGGGCTAAGCGCTTCACAGCAGGGGGCAACTGTTACAGCAGCAACAACAACAAACTAAACACAAATCTATGCGCATGCACCCTGGCATTAGTGATGAGCATTTTGAGTTGATTCCTAGTTAATTACCAACTCTATTTACACATAGCTCCCTAACCTCTTATGGATCCTCTGATCCCAGTGCTCCTTCATGGCTCCTGTCAACGTGAGCGAGCGCTGAGCACCGAGCTGGCGTGGCTAGCTTAGCTAGCTCTCAAAGGGGGGACTCAGAGAATTCCCTTATCCCGCTTCCAGCAGCGTATGTGGCATTCAAAAGCAGCGAGCGGCGCTATGCTACGCAGCTGCCTGCCATCAAAGGCCCTGCTATGATTACACATTCCGTAATGAATAATTTACCTTTTCCTAATAACCCGTTAAGCTGGTTCATTTAAACGTTGTCTTCCTCCTCCTAGTGCGGTGATTATAGCAGGTAGCCACGGTGAGAGAGGTAGAATTCCCAGCGGAATTCCCAGCGGCTCAGGAGAGTTTGTCAATCCCCTAGACCGACCGTTGGAGCTAGTGATGCTGGGGCATCTCTCTCATTAACGCTGAACCCAACCCATCATGTTGGTCAAATGAAATGTCACCTCAGCACATTAAGACGTCTGATTAAGACTTGGAAAACCACACTGACACCAAGAGACAAACAAACTCTGTGTTGAATGGTTCTTCCATTCATCTGCCAGACATCCTGAGTTCTGTGTGGTCATCTTAGACAAGAAGTTTGTTTTCCTGAGGGAACATCATAGTGTTCTTAGTAGTCAACAACTTCACCACAATCTGAGATGGCCTTGTGCCTGTCAGTTATACCACAATCTGTTAGAGACTCTCACAGAGTAGGCTACTATTACCACAAAAGCACTTTAAGTAAACCAGCCATTCACAATGTTCCTTAGAGAATCAAAGCACCTTTTGGGGGAAGTATTTTTGGTTGCAAGAACAGCCCTCTATCCATTAATGTTTTTCTGCACACAGAGTGATGTATAAACATTGGTCTGAGCATAGAAGCTTTATAAATGCACTGATCTCTGTGACTCGCGTTTTCAGCTCGCTCAGTTTGCAGGGCTTTTAGGGCGCTGGGATCCTCTCTGGAACAAGCTCCCATGCTGAGTGCACTTGATGGATGGCATTTTGGCTTAGAGGAGCGGAGTGCTTGAAACTAAATAATTCCTCACAGCCATACAGTACATCACTTCCCATTCTGGTGGTAAGTGGGTAGCCTATGTGAGTGAGTGCATCACACTATATAACCTGTTACATAGGTTTCAAACATATTCTGCTCACTAAGGCTTCAGTAACCGAGGAAACCAGAGAGCCTAACACAGGTCCTCTAGTACTGCTGAAGGAAGGGCACTCCGGAGAGTTGACTCCAGCTTGGCTTCATTACTGGAGGCTCTTAGCACACTACAATAACTATTGGCTAGTACTGTGATGTGCTTTTTGTTCATCATTTCTACATCCTCTGTCTCCCTCTCGCTCTCTCTATTTCACTCTCTACCCCCCCCCCCCCTTCCCCCAAATCTGCCAAATCAGGAAAGATCACAGCCAAGGAACACAGGCCGCTATTTCGTAATGAAGCATTTAGCACAAATTGGGTATTTAAATTATTTGAATTGTAAATTAGCAAAAAACGGGAACGGTTGAAAGCTCTTTGGGACTGAGTTGTTCTTTAGCCGCACCGCGGGACTCACTAGAAAGATCATTTTGGAGCAGCATCCTTATCAACAACTTTGATATGGTGACAGAACAGAGTGATGCAAACAATACATGTGTAGCTACTCAAACACTAAAAATTAAATGCTGGCTCAGTCAGTGCTGCTTCACCAGTGTCAGTTTCACAAAACTTTAATATGTAAACTACAAGCTCAATACTGCAATATGATACAATTAAGCTAAGAGAGATGCATCATGTGAACATTAGGGAAACAAATGAAACTGCTGTTATCACCAAAATGGGCCTGGAAAGAGACTCATAATATATATATATTTTTTTCAAAAATACACCAACAGAATCTCCCCAGCAGGGCCTATTTGAAGGTGACTATTAAGTATTGGCTGAAGATAACAGCATCACTAAAGACTAAAGGCTGAATGCATTTGGGTGATCCGCACTACTTAACACCTGCCGCCTCTCTGACCGTCCATCCGGCCGTCCCCCCGACCGTCCCTCCGACCGTCCGTCTGCATGCTTCTAAATCAAAGACCATTTGGAGGAAGTGACAACTTCAACAGCTCTCCTCACAGAGGCATAGCCTGCTGTGCTGTAAATCTGTAATAACCAGATGGCTCATCAGTTAAAACCTGTCTAGTCATTTAGGAAAAACAACAAATTATCCTCGAATCAATCAGTCAATCAGGAAGAGTCTCGGCCTGCAGACTGCAGATGCTGGGCATCAGCTAATCCCACAGCTATCTTGGAGCCGCCACCACCCCACTAAGGTTTCTTCCTTTTTGTTAACAGTCTAATTTAAAGTAGCCTACATCACAACACATATAACCTCATATAATAAGCCTTTTGAGTGCTGCTACTGTTAAGTAGAACTCTGTTAATGGTGGTGGATGCACAATGCACCCAGCAGTAGCCTCCAGCAGAGTGCATCCAGCCATCCTCCATTATGGAATGGGCATCACATTTCTTTATATGTGACACAACATCCTCTCTTTTGTCAAAAGATATACAGTCATGACCTAAATTATTGGCACCCTTGATAAGATTGAGCAAAAAAGACTGTATAAAATAAATAATAGAAATACTGAGATACAGTATATTTACTGAACAAGAATATAAACACAACATGGAATATGTTGGTCCCATGTTTCATGAGCTGAAATAAAAGATCCCAGAAATTTTCCATACACACAAAAAGCTTATTTATCTCAAATTTTGTGCACAAATTTGTTTACATTCATGTTAGTGAGAATTTCTCCTTCGCCAAGATAAACCACCCACCTGACAAGTGTGGCATATCAATAAGCTAATTAAACAGCATGATCATTACACATCATTACACTCTAAAAAAGTTTTGTCAAAAAAACACAATGCCACAGATGTCTCAAGTTTTGAGGGAGCGTACAATTCGCATGCTGACTGAAGGAATGTCCACCAGAGCTGTTGCCAGGGAATTTAATGTTAATTTCTCGACCATAAGCCGCCTCCAATGTAATTTTAGAGAATTTGGTAGTACGTCCAACCGGCCTAGACCACGTGTAACCACGCCACCTCTACATCCGGCTTTTCACCTGTGGGATCATCTGAGACCAGCCAGCCGGAGAGCTGATGAAACTGTGGGTTTGCACAACCGAAGAATTTCAGTGGGCAAATGCTAACCTTCGATGGCCACTGGCACGCTGGAGAAGTGTGCTCTTCATGGATGAATCCCGGTTTCAACTGTACTGGGCAGATGGCAGACAGAGTGTATGGCGTCGTGTGGGCGTGCGTTTTGCTGATTTCAACGTTGTGAACAGAGTTGCCCATGGTGGCGGTAGGGTTATGGTATGGCAGGAAAAAGCTACGGACAACGAACCCAATTGCATTTTATCTATGGCAATTTGAATGCACAGAGATAATGAGATCCTGAGGCTCATTTTCGTGCCATTCATCCACCGCCATCACCTCATGTTTCAGCATGGTAATGCACAGCCCCATGTCACAAGGATCTGTACACAATTCCTGGAAGCAGAAAATGTCCCAGTTCTTCCATTGCCTGCATACATGTCACCCATTGAGCATGTTTGGGATGCTCTGGATCGACGTGTACGAAAGCGTGTTCCAATTCCCGCCAATATCCAGCAACTTCGTACAGCCATTGATAAGAAGTGGGACAACATTCTATAGGCCACAATCAACAGCCTGATCAACACTACGCGAAGGAAATGTGTCGCGCTGCATTAGTCAAATGGTGGTCACACCAGATACTGACTGTTTTTCTGATACAAGCCCCTATTTTTTTTTTTAAAGGTATCTTTGACCAACATATGCATATCTGTATTCCCAGTCATGTGAAATCCATAGATTAGGGCGTAATTAATTTATTTCAATTGACTGATTTCCTTTTATGAATTGTAACTCAGAAAAATCTTTGAAATAGTTTATATTTATCTTTTTATTTCAGTGTAGCATGTTATTTTATACCAATAAAATTGCTCATAGAAAAACATTTTGTTTAACAAGTATAACAATAAATACTCTAAAAGACAGGTGTCAAGATTATTGCTCCCTTTGTGAGGATAATGACTTTTAGCCTTTTTCTATAATGTTTATTGAGATTGAAGAATAAATTGAGAGGGATCTTAGACAATTCCTACATATAGAATCTTTCCAGATCCTTGATATACTTCTGTCTGCACTTATGGACTGCCCTCTTCAATTCAAATTTTTATCTTAAATATTTTTATTATATATTTTTTAGGGGGTAATATTGCAGATAAAATGTAGCTTCCATCAATGTAATTGTCTACATAATTTCTTGGTAACTATATACATATACATACATACATACATACAGTTGAAGTCAGAAGTTTACATACACCTTAGCCAAATACATTTAAACTCAGTTTTTCACATTTCCTGACATTTAATTAGAGTAGAAATTCCCTGTCTTAGGTCAGTTAGGTTCACCACTTTATTTTAAGAATGTGAAATGTCAGAATAATAGTAGAGAGAATGATTTATTTCAGCTTTTATTTCTTTCATCACATTCCCAGTGGGTCAGAAGTTTACATACGCTCAATGAGTATTTGGTAGCATTGCCTTTAAATTGTTTAACTTGGGTCAAATGTTTCAGGTAGCCTTCCACAAGCTTCCCACAATAAGTTGGGTGAATTTTGGCCCATTCATCCTGACAGAGCTGGTGTCAGGTTTGTAGGCCTCCTTGCCTCCTTGCACATGCTTTTTCAGTTCTACCCATAAACTTTCAATAGGATTGAGGTCAGGGCTTTGTGATGGCCACTCCAATACCTTGACTTTGTTGTCCTTAAGCCATTTTGCCACAACTTTGGAAGTATGCTTGGAGTCATTGTCCATTTGGAAGACCCATTTGCGACCAAGCTTTAACTTCTTGACTGATGTCTTGAGATGTTGCTTCAATATATCCACATAATTTTCCAACCTCATGATAACATCTATTTTGTGAAGTGCACCAGCCCCTCCTGCAGCAAAGCACCCCCACAACATGATGCTGCCACCCCCGTGCTTCACGGTTGGGATGGTGTTCTTCGGCTTGCAAGCCTCCCCCTTTTTCCTCCAAACATAAAGATGGTCATTATGGCCAAACAGTTCTATTTTTGTTTCATCAAACCAGAGGACCTTTCTCCAAAAAGTATGATCTTTGTCCCCAAGTGCAGTTGCAAACCGTAGTCTGGCGTTTTTATGGCGGTTTTGGAGCAGTGTATGTAAGCGTCTTCCTTGCTGAGCGGCCTTTCAGGTTATGTCGATATAGGACTCGTTTTACTGTGGATATAGATACGTTTGTACCGGTTTTCTCCAGCATCTTCACAAGGTCCTTTGCTGTTGTTCTGGGATTGATTTGCACTTTTCGCACCAAAGTACGTTCATCTCTAGGAGACAGAACACGTCTCCTTCCTGAGCGGTATGACGGCTGTGTGGTCCCATGGTGTTTATACTTGCGTACTATTGTTTGTACAGACGTGGTACCTTCAGGCGTTTGGAAATTGCTCCCAAGGATGAACCAGACTTGTGGAGGTCAACATTTTTTTCCCCAGAGGTCTTGGCTGATTTCTTTTGATTTTCCCATATGTGAAGCAAAGAGGAACTGAGTTTGAAGGTAGGCCTTGAAATACATCCACAGGTACACCTGCTATTGTCTCAAATTATGTCAATTAGCCTATCAGAAGCTTCTAAAGCCAGGAATTTTCCAAGCTGTTTAAATTAAAGGCACTGTCATTTTAGTGTATGTAAACTTCTGACCCACTGGAATTGTGATACAGTGAATTATAAGTGAAATAATCTCTCTGTAAACAATTGTTGGAAAAATTACTTGTGTCATGCACAAAGTAGATGTCCTAACCGACTTGCCAAAACTATAGTTTGTTAACAAGAAATGTGTGGAGTGGTTGATAAAGGAGTTTTAATGACTCCAACCTAAGTGTATGTAAACGTCCGACTTCAACTGTATATACATACACATGCAGTGCATTCGGAAAGTATTCAGACTCCTTGATTTTTTCCACATTTTGTTACGTTACAGCCTTATTCTAAAGTTGAATAAATAAAAAAATGTTCCTCATCAATCTACACACAGTAATGAGGCTCTCACGTGGTGCACCTGTCTAAGGCACTGCATCTCAGTGCTAGAGGTATCACTACAGACCCTGGTTCAATTCTAGGCTGTATCACAACCAGCCATAATTGGGAGTCCCATAGGGCCGCACACAATTGACCCAGTGTCGTCCGGGTTAGGGTTTGGCCGGGGTAGGCCGTCCTTGTAAATAAGAATTTGTTCTTAACTGACTTGCCTAGTTAAATCATTTTAAAAATAAAATAATAATAAACAAATGTTTTCAAAATAGAAAAAAAAAAAAACGTATTCAGACTCTTGCTATGAGACTTGAAATTGAGCTCAGATGCATTGATGATTCTTGAGATGTTTCTACAACTTGATTGGAGTCCACCTGTGGAAAATTACATTTTGTAATTATTTTATTGATTTAACCTTTATTTAACTAGGCAAGTCAGTTAAAACTTCTTATGGCTGAGGGCAGTATTGAGTAGCTTGGATGAATAAGGTGCCCAGAGTAAACTGCCTGCTACTCAGTCTCAGTTGCTAATATATGCATATTATTAGTATATTTGGATAGAAAACACTCTGAAGTTTCTAAAACTGTTTGAATGATGTCTGTGAGTATAACAGAACTCATATGGCAGGCAAAAACCTGAGAAAAAATCCAACCAAGAAGGGGGAATCTGAGGTTTGTCGTTTTTCAACTGATTCCCTATTGAAGATACAGTGGGATATTGGTCATGTTGTTGTAATGACATTCCACTAGATGTCAACAGTCTTTAGAACCTTGTTTGATGCTTCTACTGTGAAGGGGGGCCGAATGAGAGGGGATTGAGTAAGGTCTGGCATGAGCTGACCATGAGCTGACCATGCGCGTTCATATGGCAAGCAAAAACCTGAGAAAAAATCCAACCAAGAAGGGGGAATCTGAGGTTTGTCGTTTTTCAACTGATTCCCTATTGAAGATACAGTGGGATATTGGTCATGTTGTTGTAATGACATTCCACTAGATGTCAACAGTCTTTAGAACCTTGTTTGATGCTTCTACTGTGAAGGGGGGCCGAATGAGAGGGGATTGAGTAAGGTCTGCCATGAGCTGACCATGAGCTGACCATGCGCGTTCATCACAGTAGAAGCATCAAACAACGTGAGAGTTAGCTTGAGTTCCATTGCATTTCTGAAGACAAAGGAATTCTCCGGTTGGAACATTATTGAAGATTTATGTTAAAAACATCCTAAAGATTGATTCTATACTTCGTTTGACATGTTTCTACGGACTGTAACGGAACTTTTGACTTTTCGTCTACTCCTAGTGAACGCGCTTCGTGAGTTTGGATTTGTTTACCAAAGGCGCTAAAAATAGGGGCTATTTGGACATAAATTATGGACATTATCGAACAAAACAAACATTTATTGTGGAACTGGGATTCCTGGGAGTGAATTCTGATGAAGATCATCAAAGGTAAGTGAATATTTATAATGTTATTTCTGACTTCTGTTGACTGCACAATATGGCGGATGTCTTTTTGGCTTGTTTTGGCTCTGAGCGCCGTACTCAGATTATTGCATGGTTTGCTTTTTCCGTAAAGCTTTTTTGAAATCTGACACAGCTGTTTCATTAAGGAGAAGTATATCTAAAGTTCCATGTATAACACTTGTATTTTCATCAACATTTATAATGACTATTTCTGTAAATTGATGTAGCTCTCTGCAAAATCACTGGATGTTTTTTGAACTACTGAACATAACACATCAATGCATACTGAGATTTTTTTATATAAATATGAACTTTATCGAACAAAACATACATGTATTGTGTAACATGAAGTCCTATGAGTATCATCTGATGACGATCATCAAAGGTAAGTGATTAATTCTATCTCTATTTCTGATTTTTGTGACTCCTCTCTTTGGCTGGAAAAATGGCTGTGTTTTTCTGTGACTTGGCTCTGACCTAACATAATCGTTTGTGGTGCTTTCGCCGAAAAGCCTATTTGAAATTGGACACTGTGGTGGGATTAACAAGAAGTGTATCTTTAAAATGGTGTGAAATACTTGTATGTTTGAGGAATTTGAATTATGAGATTTCTTTGTTTGAATTTGGCGCCTTGCACTTTAACTGGCTGTTGTCATATCGATCCCGTTAGCGGGATCTCAGCCCTAAGAAGTTTTTAAGAACAAATTCTCATTTACAATGACAGCCTACCAAAAGGCAAAAGGCCTCCTGCCCAGAACGGGGGCTGGGATTTAAAAAAGAAAAATGTATAGGACAAAACACACATCACGACTAGAGAGACACCACAACACTATATAAAGAGAGACCTAAGACAACAATATAGCATGGCAGTAACACATGACACCACAGCATGGTAGTAACACAACATGACAACAACATGGTATCAACACAACATGGCAGCAGCACAATGTTTTAGCAGCACAAAACATGGTACAAACATTATTGGGCACAGACAACAGCACAAAGGGCAAGAACAAATGGATTGATTGGACATGATTTGGAAAGGCACACACCTGTCTATATAAGGTCCCACAGGTAGCAATACATTTCAGAGCAAAAACCAAGCCATGAGGTCGAAGGAATTGTCCGTAGAGCTCTGAGACAGGAGGCACAGATCTGGGGAAGGGTAACAAAACATTTCTGCAGCATTGAAGGTCCCCATGAACACAGTGGCCTCCATTATTCTTGAATGGAAGAAGTTTGGAACCACCAAGACTCTTCCTAGAGCTGGCCGCCCGGCCAAACGGAGCAATCGAGAGAGAAGGGCCTTGATCAGGAAGGTGACCAAGAACCTGATGGTCACTGGCAGAGCTCCAGAGTTCCTCTGTGGAGATGGGAGAACCTTCCAGAAGGACAGCCATCTCTGCAGCACTCGACCAATCAGGCGTTTATGGTGGAGTGGCCAGACGGAAGCCACTCCTCAGTAAAAGGAACATGACAACCCTCTTTGAGTTTGCCAAAAGGCACTGTCATGACTGGCCTGTTTGGGTCAGGTTACCGTGGACCACACTCCTACATGAGACATCTCTCACACCCGCCAGAGGGGGAGAGATGGAGAAGTATGGAGGTGGGGGGTTTATAACACCTCATGCCCATTGTAAATCTCAAGGCAGCAGGCACAATCACTTTGTCCTCTCACTGTGGAGGAACGGAATGTATGATGGGCCTATGGAGATCCTACCTCAGAACAGTAACGTGCAATAAATGGACTTTGGGACAATATGTTTCGTCAGCCAAAATGGTAGTAATGATGATAGATGGAATATGAAAATTAATGTCATTTTGTTATGTTACATTTTGTTATGTTATTAAAAGTTAAATATACGACATTATAATGAAAACATTGTAACTTGAAGAGTTTTCATAATATTTACCTGATTGTAAATATTACCATGTGTGGAAAATGTACAGATCAAAGATAATGTTTTTGTAAAGATGAAATGTAAAGTTAGTTGTCTAAATTGGATCTGTGTAAAATACAGACCTTGCCTCGTAACTAGTTACGCCCAGAGAACTTGCCCTAAAGGCGTAAACGCCCATTTCTGACCCCAGGGGAAAAACATTTGAGTTAAGAATTAACATTGACTAGGTGATCACGAGCTGTAGCCAAGGTCCGATTAGTTGTAACCCCAAAACGCAACACGAGGTTGAAGAAGACAAAGGGACCTTTTAACAATCTATGTTACGGATGAGTAGTTGTGTCTAAGAGGGTGAATTCAAGCAGGACCACCCGGTTATTCTCTCCAAGGCATTGTGTGTCTACACTGCTTTCATTCCCACGCTGGAACGACCTATATGGCTGTTTAACCGTCCTCAGAAGACCCCTCTTTCAGAACAAGGGTGAGGAAACAGACCACTAAGAGAAAGGATACTGACATCATGTGGACAATCCGAGAGTTACACTCGGTAACAACTGAAGTGTTGCCATCAGAGGAGAAGTCGTAACTCGGTCCAAAAGGAGATACCCCATCGGAGACCTTCGACAAGTAATTGCATCTTTATATTCTGACCCATAAAAGCGGCAGTTCGGGGCAAGTTTAGGGCTAAACTAAGCATAGTTTACAAATGTACCCAAGTGTGCTTTTCTCTCTTTCTCTCTCTTTTGAAATCCACATTTTGTGTAACACATGTCATATTGTGTTGGCCCGCTAGGGACCTGTTTCATTGTCCTAAATTCTAATCAATAGCCTAGACTGTGTGTATGTGTAGCTTATATTATCATTTTAGCTTGTTAGTATATAAATAATCAACTCAATTGGTGTGGTACGGACTTATTTAGTGGGACTCGGGTTTGTGCAGATTGTCGGATTATGCGACGTTCAGAATGAGACTGTAGAGGAAATTAATTAATTAGTGACTGTTGTAAAATCGATATTCTGATATTCTTTGAGTTAATTTTGGAAATAGTAACTCAATAAAGCCAAACTTTCCCATGGTGCCCCAGGTTACTGAGTTAATAATTACCTGATTAATTTAATCACGTAATTATAAACAGTTAATCATTTGATGAACAGCAGTCGTTACATTAATCAATCGGCACGACAGCACCTAAAGATTATCAGACCATGAGAAACAAGATTCTCTGGTCTGATGAAACCAAGATTCAACTATGTGGCCTAAATGCCAAGCGCCATGTCTGGATGAAACCTGGCACCATCCCTATGGTGAAGCATGGCGGTGGCAGGGATGTTTTTCAGTGGCATTGACTGAGAGACTAGTCAGGATTGAGACAAAGATGATAGAGCACAGAGAGATCCTTGACGAAAACCTGCTCCAGAGTGCTCAGGACCTCAGACTGGGGTGAAATTTCACCTTCCAACAGGACAACAACCGTAAGCACACAGCCAAGACAACCCAGGAGTGGCTTCGGGACAAGTCTCTGAATGTTCTTGAGTGGCCCAGCAAGAGCCCGGACTTGAACCTTATCGAACATCTCTGGAGAGACCTGAAAATAGCTGTGCAGTGATGCTCCCCATCCAACCTGACAGAGCTTGAGAGGATTTGCAGATAAGAATGGGAGAAACTCCCCAAATACAGGTGTGCCGAACTTTTAGCATCATACTGAAAAAGACTCAAGGCTGTAATTGCTGCCAAACGTGCTACAACAAAGTACTGAGTAAAGGGTCTGAATACTCATGTAAATGTGTTTTTATTTTTAATACAAACCCGTTTTTGCTTTGTCATTATCGGGTACTGTGTGTAGATTGATGAGAAAAAAAAACAATTAAAGAAATTTTAGAATGAGGCCGTAACATAATAAAATGTGGAAAAAGTCAAGGGGTCTGAATATTTTCCGAATGCACCGCATATACACTACCGTTCAAAAGTTTTTTTCTTCGTTTTTTTGTCCATTAAAAAAACATTAAATTGATCAGAAATACAGTGTAGACATTGTTAATGCTGTAAATGACTATTGTAGGTGGACACTGCAGATTTTTTATCATTTTAAAAGGCTAACTGATCATTAGAAATACTTTTTGCAATTATGTTAGCTCAGCTGAAAACTGTTGTCCTGATTAAAGAAGCAATACAACTGGCCTTCTTTAGACTAGTTGAATATCTGGAGCAATAGCGATTGTGGGTTCGATTACAGGCTCAAAATGGCCAGAAACAAAGAACTTTCCTCTGAAACTCGTCAGTCTATTCTTGTTCTGAGAAATGAATGCTATTCCATGCGAGAGATTGCCAAGAAACTTAAGATCTCATACAACGCTGTGTACTACTCCCTTCACAGATCCTAAACAGAATAGAAAGAGGAGTGGGAGGTCCCGGTACACAACTGAGCAAGAGGACAAGTACATTAGAGTGTCTAGTTTGAGAAAGGCGACTCCGGGATGCTGGCCTTCTAGGCAGAGTTGCAAAGAAAAAAACATATCTCAGACTGGCCAATAAAAAGAACAGATTAAGATGGGCAAAAGAACACAGACACTGGACAGAGGAACTCTGCCTAGAAGGCCAGCATCCCGGAGTCGCCTCTTCATTGTTGATGTTGAGACTAGTGTTTTGCAGGTACTATTTAATAAAGCTGCCAGTTGAGGACTTGGGACTTGTGCATAGAGTTGAATGGTTTGTTAAACTTTGAAATCAATGTTGTTTGTTTAGTATACTTTTTTGTGAAAAATCTGTTACAGTGGAATTGGCCAGTAGCAAACTGGCACTACACCTGTAGTAGTGGTTACTGGCACTTTCTTATGTAGAAATGGGGTAATATTTGCATACATACAGTACCAGTCAAAAGTTTGGACACACCTTCTCATTCCAGGGTTTTTCTTTATTTTTACTATTTTCTACATTGTAGAAAAATAGTGAAGACATCAAATTGTGGAGGCCAGGTCATCTGATGCAGCACCATCACTCTCCTTCTTGGTGTCACGACTACTACCGAAGATAACTCCTCTCCCTGTTCGGGCGGCGCTCGGCGCACGGCGTCGCCGGTTTACTAGCCGCCACCGATCCCTTTTTCCATTTCTGGTTGTTTTGTCTGTGTTCCTTTTCACACCTGGTTTCAATTGCGTTTATTTCTGTGTGTATATAGGGCACCTGTTACCAGCCTTATTTCGTGCGGGATTAAGCTTGTGTGTATTTGCGCTCGATTATCTTTGATGTTTCTTGTTTTCGTTATTACGTACGTGTAGTTAAGTTTCGGAACTGAGTTTGTTCCTCCGTGCGTTTGGCACGAGTTTCTGTATTGTTTTCACTATTTAGGCACTTGTATGTAGTGTCGGAACTGTGGTTGTTCCTCCGTGTGTTGGCACGAGTTTCTGTTCCTTCGAGAGCGTAGTTTTGGATTTTCGTCTGTGCCAATTTTGTATTGGTGGACTATGTATATATAATTATATATTAAACACGCTTCTCAGAAATCCCTGCTCTCCTGCGCCTGACTCCTACACCTCTCACCGAGACGCACCTTATCACACTTGGTCAAATAGCCCCTACACAGCCTGGAGGTGTGTTGAGTCATTGTCCTGTTGAAAAACAAATGATAGTCCCATTAAGCCCAAACCAGATGGATGGCGTGTCGCTGCAGAATGCTGTGGTAGCCATGCTGGTTAAGTGTGCCTTGAATTCTAAATAAATCCCAGACAGTGTCACAAGCAAAGAACCCCAACACCATCACACCTCCTCCTCCATGCTTCACGGTGGGAACCACACATACAGAGCTCATTTGTTCACCTACTCTGCGTCTCACAAAGACATGGCGGTGGAACCAAATATCTCCAATTTGGACTCATTAAACCAAAGGACAAATTTCCACCAGTACCCTCTGCAGCAGAGGTAACTCTGTGTCTTCCTTTCCTGTGGCAGTCCTCATGAGAGCCAGTTTCCTCATAGCGGTTGATGGGTTTTGCGACTGCACTTGAAGTTCCTTTACATTTTCTGTGTTGACTGAATGTCTTAAAGTAATGATGGTGTAATGAGGTCTGTGTGTAGCTGGTTAGGAGTCAGGCGCAGGACAGCAGATATGAGTAAATAAACGCACTTTACTCAACATAAATCAAATGCAATACAAAAGAGAGCCCACATAAACGGACCTTACTACATACAAAACAATCACTCACAAAAAAACATGGGGGAACAGAGGGTTAAATAATGAACAACTAATTGGGGGATTGAAACCAGGTGTGAAAAACAAAGACAAAACAAATGGAAAATAAAAAGTGGATCGGCGATGGCTAGAAGGCCGGGGACGTCGACCGCCGAACGCCGCCCGAACAAGGAGAGGGACCGACTTTGGTGGAAGTCGTGACAGATGGACTGTCATTTCTCTTTGCTTATTTGAGCAGTTCTTGCCATAATATGAACTTGGTCTTTTACCAAATAGGGCTATCTTCTGTATACCCACCCCTACCTTGTCACAACACAACTGATTGGCTCAAATGCATTAAGAAGGAAAGAAATTCCACAAATTAACTTTTAACAAGGCACACCTGTTATTTGAAATGCATTCCAGGTGACTACCTCATGAAGCTGGTTGAGAGAATGCCAAGAGTGTGCAAAGCTGTCATCAAGGCAAAGGGTGGCTACTTTGAAGAATCTCAAATATAAAATATATTTTGATTTGTTTAACATGTTTTTGGTTATTACATGATTCCATATGTGTTATTTCATAGTTTTGATATTTTCACTATTATTCTACAATGTAGAACATAGTTCAAATAAAGAAAAACCCTGGAATGAGTAGGTGTGTCCAAACTTTTGACTGGTACTGTATGTTCAGTAACAGAGGTAGTACAGCCATTCACCATAGGTCAGAATGTATTGTTTAATAAATCCACAATCTGCAACAATTGAATTCCTGCCCTACCATTTGTAGACGGCATGTACTCAAACACCACAGAGTCTTTTATATAATTTGACAAAGAGAAACATAAAACCACATTAATAGGATTAATTATTCTATACGTGATTTAAAAATCACATGGCAACAACATGTGTACTATGAATGTTTTATTTGCATCTGACATTTTATTGTTCTAATTAGCCCAGCATTCTCTTCATTATATGGTCCCTGAAGATTTTTCTCTGAATCTTATACATTTTGAAATGATGTCTATGCTATACTAAGAATATGTTACGAGTTAGTTTCCTCTCACAAATTCCAGGCTACAGTATGTTACAAATGTATATTCCTGAAGACAAAATGTGTAGCGAAAAGTAACCCTGCCCTTCTGTTTGATACAGAGGTTGGGTTGTTCAGCACAGAGTGTGTGCGTGTGGGTGCGTGTGGGTGGACATTACCCCTGTGTATGTGGAGGTTACCTGTGTACTACCCAGCCAGCCAGAGCCAGGACAATGCTCTCCTCTCCTCCATGCTGAGACAGTGGGGTAGGTTTTTCTCATGAATCCCAGGCTTTATGAATCTATATTCCTGCAGCCAATATTGTTAGCTAACACTCCGCCCTCTGTACAGTACAGAGGCTGTTTAATACATTGAGTTGTGTGTGTAGACATTACCATTGTGTCTGTGGAGATAACCTAGTACCTACCCAGCCAGGACAATGCTCTCTCTCTCCTCTTCTCCATGCTGAGATAGTGGGGTTGGTTTCTCTCTCCGCCAGATGTCGTGCCATATGGAGGGAGTGCTGGTGTCAGACCTCCAGTGTGGAGTGATTTATGTAGCGCTTCTTTTATTCCCCGCTCTGCCAGCTGCCCTTTGAACCAAGGCCTCTCTATTACCTCCACTATTTTATTGGTGCCTCTCCTCCTCCTCCCTCTCTCCTCTCCCTCTCTCCTCTCCCTCTCTCCTCTCCCTCTCTCCTCTCCTCCTCTTCTGGGATCACAGCTCTATCTTTCATTACGGCCAGTTAATATTTCACCCCATCCCTTTCATTATCCGCAGGCTGGAGAGGTATTGGCGATGTTACGCTGCTTGAAACAAGCAGGTGTGTTGGGAGATGCACTGCAGAAACCACACAGGTGCAACTTTTATCCGCTAAAATGGTGTGTGTGGGGGGGGGGGGGGGGGGGGGGGTATACAGGGTGAGTAGTACATATGATGACACACACTGTTCATTCATGTAAAGAATCAACTGTAGGACAAGAATCAGTATAACTCATAATTTATTTTTCAGCTGAACTTACACAATATGAATTAATTTATAGAAATTACTATCATGTTACCAGTTGAAGCAGAGCAAGACTTCTCAGTAGTAGAGTACAAGAAAATAGTCATATCAACAGCTGAGAGACTTTATGGAAAGGGTAATACATTTGGGAAACACACTTATTTATCTATTCACTTTCCATGCTGTCTTGAGCCAATAGGGTCACCAGCCATGTTTAGCCATTGTTCAGTCACTGTTTTCAGTTTTCAACATTACATTACCACCCAGAACGATGCTTTGAATGTCACTGCGGCACAAAAAACCCCCAGAAAGATTCATTGAATGGTTCTCTCTTTACTTTTGTTGAGTCTGTATGTCCGAAACATTTGTTGACTCACTCCTCAAAGACTATACAACTCAATGGCAGGAAACGATTCTCTCCGGCCTCCAAAAGTACACCCAGGCCACATTCCAAATGGCACCCTATTCCTTATATACATGTAGTGCTCTACTTTTGACCAGAGTCCTATGGGCCCTGGTCAAAAGAAGTGCACTATATAGGGAGTAAGATGTCATTTGGGATGTAGGCCCTGAGCTCAGCTGAGGGAAGTTGTAAAGCTATCGATCTCTGAGGCATTTAACCAGAAGCAGACTGACTCCACTGTTCAGACTAGACTGACCCATTGATCTAACCAAACTGGGCTGCTTACCTAAGGTGACATATCCAATGGTACACACTGCTGAGGCATTCTTTAGAGGGGAACAGCACATTAGGACTCAATATGCTTTGTTGTTTCTCTTGGAGATAGCTATCAGATAATAGGCTTCTTTGGCAATCTTTGAAACTGTCATTGTCAGAATTAGCTTCTGATGAACTTCCAGGAGTTTGAATGTGAAGCTTATTTAACAAAAAAATCAGGAAATGTTACGAGCATCAAGGCAGCTTTCTTATCAGCACAGCAAAGAAAAGCATGTTTTGACGTATTAAGGTGTGCCAGCGCTGTAAAGAGTTTCAAGGAATTGGGTGCTAATCTGAGTATGGGATGTTTTGATGTAGATTTGGTATTTTCCTTGACTCCGATGTAGTGACCATTGTCCAAGTTTGTTATTCATATGCTTAAGTTCTTGTGAAGCAACCTTCACAGCTTGCTTGCTTGTTTTTCATCCCCCAGATCCAGTCAAACCCCTTGCATCCTGTCATGTTTGCTGTACTTTGAACCTCCACATCTTTATTTTCTAGATGGTCCTATCAATAAAGGATGGGTTTTTGCCTTCTCGTATTGTGTGATAAAAATTTCAAAGAAGCACTTTTCCCCAGCCGCCTCATCTCAGTAAAGGCCCCTCTTAGCTGCTCTGTCTCTCTCTGGCTATAGAAAGCTCCAATATGCTTTCTCAGAAAACAGCTTCCTGCTCCTCTCCTTAGAAATGTTCACGTCATTTTTCATCTAATCTGCATCTTTCCAGTTCTTACATACAATTATAGCCATGACCAAAATTATTGGCACCCTTGATAAAGATGATCAAAAAAGACTGTATGAAATTAATAATACAAGCACAAATATATTGTATGCTCAAAAACAAGTGGGAAATTATATTATTTCATACTAATACAATTTGCTCAGAGAAAAATATTTTTTGAAACTTTTTCTTTGCCTTTCCCCATGGTGATGGTTTTAGCTTATACATACGGCATCATGAACTTTAACTCCACCAAGTACTAGGATATTTTAGCCAAAAACCTGGTTGCCTCTACCAGGAGGCTGAAACTTAGCCCCAAGTAGATTTTCCAGCAAAACAATGACCCCAAGCACAAATCAAAATCAACAAAGAAATGATTATTTGACCACAACATCTACATTTTGCAAAGCCATCTCAGTCTCCGGACTTAAACCCCATTGAAAAACAGTGGTTTGTCTGTCAGCCCTGCATTAAAGACCAAAATTGGTCAAATAAAATTGTGATCAATAAAAAAGTATACCAGTTTAATTTAAGGACCAAAAAACAGCTGTGCCATATAGATTGCTAAATAGTTGGGAAGAGTCTTTCCATGTACCGATTGTCACGACTCCTACCGAAGGTAGCTCCCCTTCCTGTTCGGGTGGCGCTCGGCGGTCGTCGTCACCAGCCTACTAGCTGCCACTGATCCCTTTTCCCCTTTTCTGTTTATTGGTTTCACCTGTGTTTGTTTTAGGCTGATTGGTTGGGCTTTTTTTACCAGCAGGCCCGCCTGCTGGTTGTGCGGGATTGTTCGATGTACATGTGTACACGTCTGGGGGTCACGGTTTTCCAATGTGTTTGTTTTTTTGCTGGACTGTTTTAGTCCCCCGTGTTTGGGGCATTTGTTTTGGTTGGCGTATGTTCACCGTTGTGGTGCATTAAAAGTTAGCACTACCCTGAACTCTCTGCTTCCTGCGCCTGACTTCTCACCCATTACACCCCGGGCGTTACACCGATTCCATGGCACATGGTTTATGAACTGATACGCAAAACGACGCTGGATTCAAAACATAGAATTTTTCTATTTCAATGATTATATACAATTCTTGCAACCAATATAATGTTATATGTATGTGGGATACAACCATCCCAGCTCTGCAGATTTTGCTGCGAAAAGACAGAATCATTAGATAATTTGTTTTGGTACTGACCAATGTAAGTTGTTTTTGGTCACAGGTCCAGGAATGACTGAGTGATGAGTGGGTGATTTGAAAAGTCCCAGTCAATCGATCTATGATATAATAAGAGTTTTAGCAAAAATGTTTATCTTTAATTTACAATCCGTAGAGCTATGAGAATAGAAAGGTTCAGAACTTTTGTGAAACATCACAGACAGTTGAAAAATATATTGCAAATAAAATCCAATATGGATGGTGTTCAGAGATAGATGGGAAGGGCTGAATGGAGCTTCAGGGTAGGACTAATAACAACAAGATAACTAACGTAAAATATACTGTGTTGATAAAATGTATATAGGTTCAGCACCTTTGTGAAACAGCACAGTTAAAAATATATGGCAAATAGAAATCAAACTGAATGGTCTTCAGAAATAGATTGGAGGGGTTGAGGATAGAGGAAGGATAGGAGTAAAAACAAACAAAAGATAACTATTGCAAAATAGATTGTGTCCTTAAAATGTAAATACTATGTAAAAAATGGAAGTAGAAGCCTAAGTGTTATTGTTCATTAATTTAATTTACTTAGTGGAAATTAATGAAGGAAAATGTATTTAAAAAATATGTGTACATATGCACACGCTTGGCATTCTCTCAACCAGCTTCATGAGGTAGTCACCTGGAATGCATTTCAATTAACAGGTGTGCCTTGTTAAAAGTTCATTTGTGGAATTTCTTTCCTTCTTAAAGTGTTTGAGCCAATCAGTTGTGTTGTGACAAGGTAGGGGGGATATACAGAAGATAGCCCTATTTGGTAAAAGACCAAGTCCTTATTATGGCAAGAACAGTTCAAATGAGCAAATAGAAATGACAGTCCATCATTACAGTCAATACGGAAAATTTCAAGAACTTCAAGTGCAGTCGCAAAACCCAAAATCAAGCGCTGAGGAAACTGGCTCTCATGAGGACCGCCACAGGAAAGAAAGACCCAGAGTTACCTCTGCTGCAGAGGATAAGTCCATTAGAGTTAACTGCACCTCAGATTGCAGCCCAAGTAAATGCTTCACAGAGTTCAAGTAACAGACACATCTCAGCATCAACTGTTCAGAGGAGACCGCGTGAATCAGGCCTTCATGGTCGAATTGCTGCAAAGGAACCACTACTAAGGGACAGCAATAATAAGAAGAGACTTGCTTGGGCGAAGAAACACGAGCAATGGACATTAGACCGGTGGAAATCTATCCTTTGGCTTGATAAGTCCAAATTTGCAATTTTTGGTTCCAACCGCCGTGTCTTTGTGAGTTGGCTTGGGATGAGTTGGACCACAGAGTGAAGGAAAAGCAGCTAACAAGTGCCCAGCATACAGTAGAAGTCAGAAGTTTACATACACTTAAGTTGGAGTCATTAAAACTTGTTTTTCAACCACTCCACAAATATCATGTTAACAAACTATAGTTTTGGCAAGTCAGTTAGGACATCTACTTAATGTATGACACAAGTAATTTTTCCAACAATTGTTTACAGACAGATTATTTCACTTATAATTCACCTTATCACAATTCCAGTGGGTCTGAAGTTTACATACACTAAGTTGACTGTCCCGTTAAACAGCTTGGAAAATTCCAGAAAATTATGTCATGGCTTTAGAAGCTTCTGATAGGCTAATTGACATCATTTGAGTCAATTGGAGGCGTACCTGTGGATGTATTTCAAGGCCTACCTTCAGTGCCTCTTTGCTTGACATCATGGGAAAATCAAAAGAAATCAGCCAAGACCTCAGAAAAACAATGTAGACCTCCACAAGTCTGGTTCATCCTTGGGAGCAATTTCCAAATGCCTGAAGGTACCACATCCATCTGTACAAACAATAGTACACAAGTATAAACACCATGGGACCACACAGCCGTCATACCACTAAGGAAGGAGACGCGTTCTGTCTCCTAGAGATGAACGTACTTTGGTGCGAAAAGTGCAAATCAATCCCAGAACAACAGCAAAGGACCTTGTGAAGATGCTGGAGGAAACAGGTACACAAGTATCTATCTACAGTAAAACGAGTCCTATATCCTATATCGACATAACCTGAAAGGCCGCTCAGCAAGGAAGAAGCCACTGCTCCAAAACCTCTATAAAAAAAGCCAGACAACGGTTTGCAACTGCACATGGGGACAAAGATCATACTTTGTCCTCTAGTCTAATGAAACAAAAATAGAACTGTTTGGCCATAATGACAATCGTTATGTTTGGAGAAAAAAGGGGGAGGCTTGCAAGCCGAAGAACACCATCCCAACCGTGAAGCACAGGGGTGGCAGCATCATGTTGTGGGGGTGCTTTGCTGCAGGAGGAACTGGTGCACTTCACAAAATAGATGGCATCATGAGGATGGAAAATTATGTGGATATATTGAAGCAAAATCTCAAGACATCAGTCAGGAAGTTAAACCTTGGTCGCAAATGGGTCTTCCAAATGGATAATAACCCCAAGCATACTTCCAAAGTTGTGGCAAAATGGCTTAAGGACAACAAAGTCAAGGTATTGGAGTGGCCATCACAAAGCCCTGACCTCCATGTTCCCGAATAGATTTCACTTGGTTTCCCAAATGAAGCACTGGGTAGCTGCCAGGGTTGGGGAGCACACGGCATATAGAGTTTGGGCAGAATAATACCTGTCATGCAGCGAGAGGCTGCATGCTCCTCAAACAGTGGTTGATGCATGGAGTGAAATAACCGAAGTAGCACACCTGGCATGATAGAAAAACAAATCGTCGGGAAAGCGGCCTCTATTCACGGCCTCCATTCGCTAAACTAAATATAAGTGTAAATATAAGTGTTGATATTAGTTGGCAAGGTTCTTTATTTCAACATTGTGTTTTGATATATTTATAATACATTTTAAGACTTTTTCTGGTAGATGTTTTTGACCCCTTTTTCATCAGTCTCATCAGAAATCAAAGCCATTGCTTACCCCAATTTTTTGGGATGGAAAATTGTTGAAAATGTATATATACCTTAATTTCTCAAAAATAGAAATACTCTTAGCTTTCATTTGACACACAATTTGATATGTTCCTATGAACTTCACATGTTGGTGCTCATAGGTCCTTGTATATGGGAATGACCTACAGCAGGACAATAATCCTGCAGCAACAGGAAATGTGAATTATTATGTGGATTATAATTAATGGAAATTTTTATAGGGGTTAATACATTTTCTGTTAAGGAAAATCAAATGGAAATCACAAACTTCAGAAGCCTTTTTAAACCTCAAATACCCTTACAGTTACATTTCCTGCAGGAAAGTTCTCCTGAAACAGGGTAATCAAATTAGGATCCTACAGCTGTAGCTTCAAAAGACAGCACAATTAAAAGATGCCATTGAAATGAAATCAGTGCCATCACTAGGCTAGCATGGTTGTTTAACTTGTACAATGTCCTTGATGGCTGTCTCACTGCACTGTAGGTGACTGACAGTCTTGCATGGTCAAACTTAACATGCTGCTCTGTCAGTCTTTCGATGGAGTGTATGTGTGCACATGTGTGCGTACATGTGTGTGTGTGTGCATCAGTGTGTGTGCCTGTGTGTGTGCGCTCGCTGATTTTGATCTGTCATTATCTCCAAGGGCATTTAAGGACTCTAAAGGTGGTCTTACAGGAACATCAGATAACCATAACCATTAACTCTGCCAATCAATAGTCCCTGGTGTCCAAGCTGAACCCTCTGCGCTGGGCCGAGTAGCCAGGCCTTTATTACAGGAGGTCGTTTATTTTCATCTTAATTTGTTTTATTTCACCTTTATTTAACCAGGTAGGCCAGTTGAGAACAATTCTCATTTACAACTGCGACCTGGCCAAGATAAAGCAAAGCAGTGCGACAAAAACAACAACACAGAGCTACACATGGGATAAACAAACGTACAGTCAATAACACAATAGAAAAATCTATATACAGTGTGTGCAAATGTAGTAAGATTAGGGAAGTAAGGCAATAAATAGGCCATAGTGGTGATATAATTACAATTTAGCATTAACACTGGAGTGATAGATGTGCAGATGATGATGTGCAAGTAGAGATACTGGGGTGCAAAAGAGCAAAAAGATAAATAACAATATGGGAATGAGGTAGTTGGGTGGGCTATTTGCAGATTGGCCGTGTACAGGTACAGTGTTTGGTAAGCTGCTCTGACAGTTGATGCTTAAAGTTAGAAAGGGAGATATAAGTCTCTAGCTTCAGTGATTTTTGCAATTCGTCTCAGTCATAGGCAGCAGAGAACTGGAAGGAAAGGCGGCCAAAGCAGGTGTTGGCTTTGGGGATGACCAGTGAAATATACCTGCTGGAGTGTGTGCTACGGGTGGGTGTTGCTATGGTGACCCGGGATCTGAGATAAGGTGGGGCTTTACCTAGCAAAGACTTATAGATGACCTGGAGCCAGTGGGTTTTGCGACGAATATGAAGCGAGGGTCAGCCAATGAGAGGTGAGCATCAGGGCAGAAAAGACACATCAAACGCCTAGCAGAACCAGCTAGAGGTCCATGCCCTGGTCCAGATAGAGAGGGCTACAGTCCAGTGGGCTTAAGAACATTTAACCTTACTGCAGTATATTTGTCCTCCTTAATTAAGAATTAGCCCCTTTTTTTCAGTTTTCATCTAAAATGACATACCCAAATCTAACTGCCTGTAGCTCAGGCCCTGAAGCAAGGATATACATATTCTTGGTACAATTTGAAAGGAAACACGTTTATGGAAAGGAATGTAGCAGAATATTACACAAAATATCTGGTAAAAGATAATACAAAGAAAATACCATCATCTTTGAAATGCAAGATAAAGGCCAAAATGTATTATTCCAGCCCAGGTGCAATTTAGATTTTAGCCACTAGCATCAGTGTATGTGCAAAGTTTTAAACTGATCCAATGAACCATTGTATTTCTGTTAAAAATGTTGTATTAAGACTGCCCAAATGTGCCTAATTTGTTTATTAATACATTTTCATGTTCAAAATGGTGCACTCTCCTCAAACAATAGCATGGTATTCTTTCACTGTAATTGCTACTGTAAATTGGACAATGCTGTTAGAATTTAAGCTTTCTGCCAATATCAGATATTTCTATGTCCTGGAAAATGTTCTTGTACTTACAACCTAACGCTAATCGCATTAGCCTACATTAGCTCTACCGTCCCGTGGAAGGGACAATGAGTTTAGTATACAATGGAGAATGGTTAAGCTGGGCATAGTAAATATAACATGTATCACAACACACTATAGAGATATACTAGCACATAAAACATACACTACATGGTCATGGAATATGATATGGATTATGTATAATTCTGTGTAACATTTGACAGGGCCCTGAGATCCTCAAAAGATTCTACAGCTGCATCATCGAGAGCATCCTGACTGGTTGCATCACTGCCTGGTACGGCAATTGCTCGGCCTCTGACCGCAAGACACTACAGAGGGTAGTGCATACGGCCCAGTACATCACTGGGGCTAAGCTGCCTGCCATCCAGGACCTCTACACCAGGCGGTGTCAGAGGAAGGCCCTAAAAATTGTCGAAGACCCCAGCCACCCCAGTCATAGACTGTTCTCTCTACTACCGCATGGCAAGCGGTACCGGAGTGCCAAGTCTAGGACAAAAAGGCTTCTCAACAGTTTTTACCTCCAAGCCATAAGACTCCTGAACAGGTAATCAAATGGCTACCCGGACTATTTGCATTGTGTGCCCCCCCAACCCCCAAACCCTCTTTTTACACTGCTGCTACTCTCTGTTTATCATATATGCATTTTCACTTTAACTATACATTCATGTACATACTACCTCAATTGGGCCGACCAACCAGTGCTCCCGCACGTTGGCTAACCGGGCTATTTGCATTGTGTCCCACCCACCACCCGCCAACCCCTCTTTTACGCTACTGCTGCTCTCTGTTCATCATATATGCATAGTCACTTTAACCATATCTACCTGTACATACTACCTCAATCAGCCTGACTAACCGGTGTCTGTATGTAGCCTCGCTACTTTTATAGCCTCGGTTCTGTATATAGCCTGTCTTTTTACTGTTGTTTTATTTCTTTACTTACCTATTGTTCACCTAATACTTTTTTTGCGCTATTGGTTAGAGCCTGTAAGTAAGCATTTCACTGTAAGGTCTACACCTGTTGTATTCGGCGCACGTGACAAATAAACTTTGATTTGATTTGACAACCTATAAAACATAGACCTAGCCCTAGATTGTATGACTGTGAATAGAGAATGGAAACAAAGTCTCAGGCATTTTGTCCTCTGAATCAACTAATGTTTAGTTAGTTTCTCCACGTTTTAGTCCTTGAAAAAAAATTATATGCTAAAACATACTTGAGCACACCCATGAGATTGGATCTGTTTCATGTACGGGATAAATGAGAAACCTTTATTGGAGTAATTTCAGTACAGACACATGTTCAGTGTAACAAAAAGAGTGCAGTGTCACACAAGAGATTTGCAGTACCATGGACCGCTCCACACACAGCATAAAACACTCATGTGGACATTTTATCACTGCTTGCCCAGAAAAAGTGGGTTCCCACTTCTGTCACAACCCTGACCTGACAGTTCACTAGTTCAAAAGCACCTGAACAACACTAACTACACACCTTTATAAAACTAAATACAAGCTATCTTACTGGAACAGTAATGACCCCACTTAGCTACAGTAGTCTTCACTCCAGAACAGGCCCTCTAGTCTAACTTCACTGACAGACAATGTAAAGTCCCATGAGATATTGGAGAGTGGTCATCTCTATGACTCAATGAAGATAACTAGTCATGATGTCACACCCTGATCTGTTTCACCTGTCCTTGTGCTTGTCTCCACCCCCTCCAGGTGTCACCCATCCTCCCCATTATCCCCTGGGTATTTAAACTTGTGTTTTCTGTCTGTCTGTGCCAGTTCGTCTTGTATGTTTCAAGTCAACCAGAGTGTTTTTCCCGTGCTCCTACCTTTTCTATTCTCTTTTGCTAGTCCTCCCGGTTTTGACCCTTGCCTGTTTTCTGGACTCTGTAACCGCCTGTCTGACCATTCTGCCTGCCCTGACCTCGAGCCTGCCAGCCACACTGTACCTTCTGGATTCTGAACTGGTTTTGACCTTTTGCCTGTCCACAACCATTCTCTTGCCTACACCTTTGGATTTAATAAATATCAAAGACTCAAACCATCTGCCTCCCGTGTCTGCATCTGGGTCTCGCCTTGTGCCCTTATACATGATCGGATATCGACAGGCCTGGGTGGTTGACCCTGTGACCCTTGTAAAGCAACGCTGTTTGTAGGTCATCTATAGTGCAGCAGATCGATGGCTGTGACATGAGGCCCCTGACAGCTGATAGATAACAGCCTCCTATTGATTGGCAGTAAATAAAGTGATTCATGGATCGGCCTGAAAATGATATGGTGACTCAGAGAGGACTGAGGAGGAGAGGAGTGCATCTGGACTTAACAAGCCTGTTGGTATAAGTAGAAAGAGGATAGGGAGTAGGAGTGGGAGGAGAAGGAAGAGGAGGAGAAGCAAGTGGAGGAGGAGTAAGAGGAAGCGGAAGAAGGAGGTAGAGGAAGGACTACAGCCAATGAGGAAGGAAAAGAAGAGGATGAAAAAATGGAGGAAGAAGACAAAGAAGGAGAGCAGGAGGAGGAGCAGGAGGAAGAGGAGGAAGATGAGAGAATTAAGAGAGGGTGAAGATGATTTCTCTGGCAGAGTAATTAATGGCCTTTCTCATCTCCGAGGATTTCTCTCTGGGTTTAATTACGGCCTGTGTCTTGCACTATTTACATTAAACATGATCCAGCCTGGCTCTGTGGCTCAATGGCTGCGTTAAGACAGGCATACCAATTCTGATATGTTTTTCACTAATTGGTCTTTTGACCAATCAGATCAGCTCTGAAAAAGATCTGATGTGAAAAGATCTAATGTGATTGGTCAAAAGACCAATTAGTGGAAAAAATATTAGAATTGGGTTGCCTGTGTAAACGCAGCCTACTATGGGTATTACATTAACCTATCCTCATTGAGATATATGCCCGCCTGCACACAGGGCACAGGCATGCTCACACACACACACACACACACACACACACACACACACACACACACACACACACACACACACACACACACACACACACACACACACACACACACACACACACACACACACACACACACACACACACACACACACACACACACACACACACACACACACACACACACACACACACACACACACACACACACACACACACACAGTAAATCCAGTCCTTTGTTCAGTTATGCTAATGACTTGTGGGGGAGCACTTAAGGTGATGCAACTGTGACACTATTTCATAGAGCAGGACACTTCCGTCTTCTTTACCCAGCCCAGCCCCATATTGGTGCCCCAGTAGGGGAGCTCACAGCCACAGTACAGTTAGCCACAGCCTGCCTTCCTTTGATATATGACAGTGCCAACTTTCAATTACATATTCCCAGAAACCCAGCCCTGGCCAATCTAATCCTATTCTGGGAGGAAATTAAAGAGTACAGGAGTTGTCCTGAGAGAGGAAAATAAAAGATTGAGTTTTGAAATTCATAAAATCTTTTTTTTTTACGAGGACAGAAGAATACACAATCTAATTGAGTGATGAGGGGAGAAGATGGATAGATGATTATGTATGGTATTATGAAAACCTGTTTACTGCTACGGTATATGAACATCATAACTTTACGCCCTTGTACAGTACAGGACATATAACCATTATTTACTGTTTCCCTTGTCTGGTGTGTGCTTTTAAAACAGATTATATAAATGTGTAAGAAATAAATACTTGGTTCATGATTTCCTAGAATCATTATGGAGGATGGTAATCTAGGCCAGAACATTCAGGGAGTATGTGGGCATACACAATAGGACTAGCCTTGGACATGGAGGTTTCCTTGGCAACTGTTCAATTGAAGAGAGTCCACAGAAAGCCATGGAAATGAATCCGGCAGCCTTGTGTGTGGTTATCTAAAGCTGAGTAGAGGCAGTTCGTATAAACAGATCGTTTAGCAGAGGGCCCACCCCCATCCTATCTAGTATCCAAATGAATAAAGCATTCTGTTTGGATTTCGTGCAGGGTTCTGACAGATCCAAACAGGGTTCTGTTTCTATGGTTACACAGTTCTTTGCTGAACTACTGTTTGTTTTGTGATGCTGCCTCTTGGAATTCCTTCCTGGGAACTGGGTTGACCATTGAAACATGATAGTCGTTGACACCTAACCTACACTGAGCACATCACAACCTGTATATTTGAAAAGCAGTGTTTCACCCCCTGCTTCCCTGAATGCTTTAGTTTATAAAATATTTGATGGAGCAGAGAACATGGAAATGGTACTAGCAACAGTAAGTGCATGTCAACCAGTCCCTTGTGAACTGCATTATAAAGTCAAGCTCTATTGATTGCTGCTGACAAGACAATGTTGGTGCTATTATACATTTCTTGAACAGCGGGAGAGTTAGTAAAGGCCACATGTTAACAACATTAAGAGAACTAGGTGAAAGCAAGTCAGCTAGAAGAACATCCGTCTAAGTTGTATATCTAATAGGCCTACAGTACCTGTCAAAAGTTTGGACACACCAACTAATTCAAGGGTTTTTCTTTATTTTAACTTGTAGAATAACAGTGAAGACATCAGAACTATAAAATAACACCTATGGTATCATGTAGTAACCCAAAAAGTGCTTCACAAATCAAAATATATTTAATATTTGATATTCTTAAAAGTAGCCACCCTTTGCCTTGATGACAGCTTTGCACACCCTTGGCATTCTCTCAACCAGCTTCATGAGGTAGTCACCTGGAATGCATTCCAATTAACAGGTGTGCCACGAAGACACGGCGGTTGGAACCAAAAATCTCAAATTTGGACTCATCAGGCCAAAGGACAGATTTTCATCGGTCTAATGTCCATTGCTCGTGTTTGTTGGCCCAAGCAAGTCTCTTCTTCTTATTGGTGTCCTTTAGTGGTGGTTTCTTTGCAGCAATTCGACCATGAAGGCCTGATTCACTTAGTCTCCTCTGAACAGTTGATGTTGAGATGTGTCTGTTACTTGAACTCTGTGAAGCATTTATTTCAGCTGCAATCTGAGGTGCAATTAACTCTAATGAACTTATCCTCTGCAGCAGAGGTAACTCTGGATCTTCCTTTCCTGTGGCGGACCTCATGAGAGCCAGTTTCATCATAGCGCTTGATGGTTTTTGCGACTGCACTTGAAGAAACTTTCAAAGTTCTTGAAATGTTCTGTATGGACTGACCTTCATGTCTTAAAGTAATGATGGACTGTTGTTTCTCTTTGCTTATTTGAGCTGTTCTTGCCATAATATGGACTTGGTCTTTTACCAAATAGGGATATCTTCTGTACACCACCGCTACCTTGTAATGCATTCCAGGTGACTGGTTGAGAGAATGCCAAGAGTGTGCAAAGCTGTCATCAAGGCAAAGGGTGGCTACTTTGAAGAATCTCAAATCTCAAATATATTTTGATTTGTTTAACACGTTTTTGGTTACTACATGATGTATTATTTCATAGTGTTGATGTCTTCACTTTTATTCTACAATGTAGACAATAGCAAAATAAAGAAAACCCTGGAATGAGTAGGTGTGTCCAAACTTTTGACTGGTACTGTGTAAATAAAGATTATATAACACCTGACACCATGACCCCATGACACAAGCCTGATGTCCACAGACAAAGTGTTTCCCACTGGAGAGGACATAACTAAATGTTCTTTAGCTATGGCACAGACAGACTGAAATAGATGCAGTAATGTCCTTTTTAGGGAGATATAACATTAAACGTTGTATTGCATTAAACGTTGTGTCCCAATTACCATTGACTAATTACCTCTAAATAAATAGTGCATTGCTGAATGCTTCCAGTGTTTGCAAGTACTAATAAGAGTGTATTTGACATCACCATTACGGTCGAGATTTATAACCAACAACTTATAACCAACAATGCGTGTTGTTTGTGAAAAAGTCTCTCACACCCATTGCTACAGTATAGCTGAGAAGCTGTCATGACAGGAGAAGATGAGGGACATTATTTATGCACTATAGGCCTAAAGCATAAAACCACAATACATATTATTATGAATTATCACCCCCTAAACGAGCGATGAGATTGTAATGAGTGTTAGTTATACGAGGAAAACAGAACTCCAATATAATTTCATCCAAACAATTTGATTCTTAATTCTGGACGGTGGTAGATATAATATCTCCTGTATGTCTGTCTGGAGTGAACCAATTTAATCCCCTGCCTTTCATGAGTTTCATGAGTTTAATCAAGGAAATAACCTGCTGCCTGGTCTTTTGAATGTGATTTTCTTTTTAAATCATAATATTCAACCATTTGAGAGTCATTGCACTGAAATTCCCTATTTCCCTCTACCCTTTATACTAGAGAGGAAGCCTTTTCTCCATGCCTCTGAACAGTGAGCATACATATACTATATTGCCAACTACTTTAATGATTTTTTTCATTGGCAAGATTAGCAAATTTAGGCATAACATGCCAGCAACAAATGCTGACACTACACAACCAAGTACAGTATATCTATTTGTTTTTCTATTTATTTATTTGTCTTTCAACAATGACAAGCCAACTTGGATGGAAAATTGGATGGAAAATTACTGAGAATTATAGCGGACGATATTGCCACTCCTATTTGCCATATCTTCAATTTAAGCCTATTAGAAAATGTGTGCCCTCGGGCCTGGGGGGAAGCAAAAGTTACTCCCCTACCTAAGAATAGTAAAAGCCCCTTTACGGTAAGATGGCGCCGAAGAGGATGGCTGACATTTTACATGCTCCTAACCAATTGTGCTATTTTGTTAGTTTTTTTGCGTTGTTTGTAACTTATTTTTTTACTTATTTTGTATATAATGTTGCCGCTACCGTCTCTTATGACCGAAAATAACCTCTGGACATCAGAACAGCGATTACTCACCACCAACTGGAAGAAGCTTTTTCCTATAATGAGTCCAACGAGAAGGATATACGGCTCTCCCGGGAACAAACCCAAATCCCCTTCATTTCTGTGAAGAAAAGGCGGAGGAAAAGAGGACGCAGATTGGGCTGCCTTCTGAGAATCCGTAGGCGAGCGAGTAAACTCCCACTGCCATCCGTTCTACTTGCTAACATGCAATCATTGGAAAATAAAATTTATGACCTACGAATACGATTATCCTACCAACGGGACATTAAGAACTGTAATGTCTTATGTTTCACCGGGTCGTGGCTGAACGACGACACAGATAATATAGAGCTGGACGGATTTTCCATGCACAAAGAGAACAGAGAAGCTACATCTGGTAAGACGAGGAGTGGAGGTGTGTGTCTTTTTGTCAAAAACTATGTCTAATATTATAGAAGTCACAAGGTATTGCTCGCCTGAGGTAGAGTACCTTATAATAAGCTGTAGACCACACTATCTACCAAGAGGGTTCACATCTATATTATTCGTAGCTGTCTATTTACCACCACAGACCAATGCTGGCACTAAGACCGCACTCAAGCAACTCTATAAGGCCATAAGCAAACAAGAAAATGCTAATCCAGAAGCGGCGCTCCTAGTGGCCGGAGACCTTAATGCAGGCAAACTTAAATCAGTTTTACAAAAATTTTGCCAGCATGTCACATGTGCAACCAGAGGGAAAAAAAATTGAGGCAACCTTTACTCCATAACACAGAGATGCATACAAAGCTCTCCCCACCCTTCATTTGACAAATCTGACCATAATTCTATCCTCCTGATTCCTGCTTACAAGCAAAAATGAAAGCAGGAAGTACCAGTGACTCGCTCAACACAGAAGTGGTCAGATGACGCGGATGCTATGCTACAGGACTGTTTTTCTAGCACAGACTGTAATATGTTCCGGGATTCATCCAATGGCATTGAGGAGTATACCACCTCAGTCATCGGCTTCATCAATAAGTGCATTGACGACGTCGTCCCCACAGAGACCATACGTACATATCCCAACCAGAAGCCATGGATTACAGGCAACATCCGCATCGAGCTAAAGGCTAGAGCTGCCGCTTTCAAGGAGCGGGACACTAATCTGGACGCTTATAAGAAATCCTGCTATGCCCTCAGATAAACCATCAAACAAGCAAAGTGTCAATACAGGATTAAGATTGAATCCTACTACAGCGGCTCTGACGCTCATCGGATGTGGCAGGGCTTGAAAACTCTTACGGACTACAAAGGGAAAACCAGACACAAGCTGCCCAGTGACGCGAGCCTACCAGACGAGAAACTCTAGACCCAAACTGTTACAGACCTACAGTATATCCATCCTGCCCTGCCTTTCTAAAGTCTTTGAAAGCCAAGTGAACAAACAGATCACCGACCATCTCGAATCCCACCGTACCTTCTCCGCTATGCAATCCGGTTTCCGAGCTGAACACGGGTGTACCTCAGCCATGCTCAAGGTCCTAAACAATATCACCATTGATAAAAGACAGTGCTGTGCAGCTATCTTCATCGACCTGGCCAAAGCTTTCAACTCTGTCAATCACCGCATTCTTATCGGCAGACTAAATAGCCTTGGTTTCTCAAATGACTGCCTCGCCTGGTTCAGCAACTACTTCTCAGATAGAGTTCAGTGTGTCAAATCGGAGGGCCTGTTGTCCGGACCTCTGACAGTTTCTATGGGGGTGCCACAGGTTTCAATTCTCGGGCAGACTCTTTTCTCTGTATATATGATGTCGCTCTTGCTGCGGGGGAATATTTGATCCACCTTTACGCAGACGACACCATACTGTATACATCTGGCCCTTCTTTGGACACTGTGTTAACAAACCTCCAAACACGCTTCGATGCCATACAACACTCCTTCCGTGGCCTCCAACTGCTCTTAAACGCTAGTAAAACTAAGTGCTCTTCAACCGTTCGCTGCCCGCACTCGCCCGCCTAGCATCACTACTCTGGACGGTTCTGACTTAGAATATGTGGACAACTTTAAATACCTAGGTGTCTGGTTAGACTGTAAACTCTCCTTCCAGACTTATATTAAGCATCTCCAGTCCAAAATTAAATCTAGAATCAGTTTCCTATTTCGCAACAAAGCCTCCTTCACTCATGCTGCTAAACATACCCTCGTAAAACTGACTAGCCTGCTGATCCTTGACTTCGGCGATGTAATTTACAAAATAGCCTCCAACACTCTACTCACCAAATTGGATGGAGTCTATCGCAGTGCCATCCGTTTTGTCACCAAAGCCCCACATACTACCCACCATTGAGACCTGTATGCTCTCGTTGGCTGGTCCTCGCTACATATTCACCGCCAAACCCACTGGCTCCAGGCCATCTATAAGTCTTTGCTAGGTAAAGTCTTTGCTAGGTAAAGCTCTGCCTTATCTCAGCTCACTGGTCACCATAGCAACACCTACCCGTAGCACGCGCTCCAGCAGGTATATCTCACTGGTCATCTCCAAAGCCAACACCTTCTTTGGCCGCCTTTCCTTCCAGTTCTCTGCTGCCAATGACTGGAACGAATTGCAAAAATCACTGAAGTTGGAAACTTATATCTCCCTCGCTAACTTCAAGCATCGGCTGTCAGAGCAGCTTACCGATCGCTGCAGCTGTACACAGCCCATCTGTAAATAGCCATCCAACCTACTACCTACCTCATCCCCATATTTGTGTTTTGCTTTTTCTGCTCTTTTGCAAATCAGTATTTGTACTTGCACATCCTCATCTGCACATCTATCACTCCAGTGTTAATTGCTAAATTGTAATTACTTAGCCACTATGGCTTATTTATTGCCTTACCTCCTTACTTAATTTGCACACACTGTATACAGATTTTCTGTTGTGTTATTGACTGTACGTTTGTTTATCCCATGTGTAACTCTGTGTTGTTGTTTTTGTCGCACTGCTTTGCTTTATCTTGGCCAGGTCGCAGTTGTAAATGAGAACTTGTTCTCAACTGGCCTACCTGGTTAAATAAAGGTAAAATAAAAAATAAAATGAATATGCTCGTTTCGAGGCAAGCAACACTGAAGCATGCTGAAGCATGCTGTTCTGGATGACTGGATGACTGTGTGATAATGCTCTCGGTAGCCGATGTGAGCATAACCTTTAAACAGGTCAACATTCACAAAGACCTTGAAACAGATCCACAGATGACGCAATCTCAATCGCACTCTGCCCTTTCCTACCTGGACGAAAGGAAAACCTATGTGAGAATGCTGTTCATTGACTACAGCTCAGCGTTCAACCCCACAATGCCCACAAAGCTCATCAATTAGCTAAGGACCCTGGGGCTAAACACCTCCCTCTGCAACTGGATCCTGAACTTCCTGAAGGACCGCCCACAGGTGGTAAGGGTAGGCAACAGCACATCTGCCACGCTGATCCTCAACACCTCAGCCCCTAAAGTGGTGTGTACTTAGTCCCCTCCTGTACTCCCTGTTCACCCATGACTGCATGGCCAAACACGACTCCAACACCATTAAGTTTGCTGACAACACAACAGTGGTAGGCCTGTTCACCGACAATGATGAGACAGCCTATAGGGAGGAGGTCAGTGAACTGGCATTGTGGTGACAGGACAACCTCTCCTTCAATGTGAACAAGACAAAGGAGCTGATGGTGGACTACAAGAAAAGGCGGGCCGAACATGCCCTATTAACATCAACGGGCTGTAGTAGAGGGGGTCAAGAGTTTCAAGTTCCTTGGTGTCCACATCACCAACAAACTATCATGGTCCAAACACACCAAAACAGTCGTGAAGTGGGCATGACAAAACCTTTTCCCCCTCAGGAGACTGAAAAGATTTGGCATGGGTCCCCAGATCCTCCAAAAATTCTACAGCTGCACCATCGAGAGCATCCTGACCGGTTGCATCACCGCCTGGTATGGAAACTGTTCGGCATCTGACCGTAAGGCGCTACAGATGGTAGTGCATACGGCCCAGTACATCACTGGGGCCAAGGTTCCTGTCATCCAAGACCTATATAATAGGCGGTGTCAGAGGAATGCCCATAAAATTGTCAGAGACTCCAGTCATTCAAGTCATAGACTGTTTTCTCTGCTACTGCATGGCAAGCGGTACCGGAGCGCCAAGTCTAGGACCAAAAGGCTTATTTGGTAAATATTTTCTTAACTCTTCTTTAACTGAACTGTTGGTTAAGGGCTTGTAAGTAAGCACTTCACTGTGAGGTCTACACTTGTATTCGGCGCATGTGACAAATAAAGTTTGATTTGATTTGATTTACTGGCTCAAATAGTCGACCAATCAGCCTGTTTTCCAGCCCTTAGTAAACTTTTGGAAAAAATTGTGTTTGACCAGGTACAATGCTATTTCACAGTAAACAAATTGACAGCAGACTTTCAGCACGCTTATAGGGAAGGACATTCAACAAGCACAGCACTTACACAAATGACTGATGATTAGCTGAGAGATATTGATGATACAACATTCCACTGGCTTTGAGTAAAGCCAGTGTGTCCATGTATGCGGATGACTCAACACTATATACGTCAGCTACCACAGCGACTGAAATGACTGCAACACTTAACAAAGAGCTGCAGTTCTGTCATGTTTTGTCTTTGATCATGTCTTGTCCCTGTGCTTCCCTCTGCTGGTCTTATTAGGTTCTTTCCCTCTTTCTCTCTCTCTCTCTCCTCCTGCCTCTCTCCCTCTCCCGCTCTCTCTCTCTATCGTTCCGTTCCTGCTCCCAGCTGTTTCTCATTCTCCTAACGACCTCATTTACTCTTTCACACCTGTCCCCTATTTTGCCCTCTGATTAGAGTCCCTATTTCTCCCTCTGTTTTCCGCTTCTGCCTGGTCGGATTCTTGTTTGATGTTTGCTGTTCCTGTGTCCTTGTTCCGCCCTGTCGTGTTCTTTGCCTTCTTCAGATGCTGCGTGTGAGCAGGTGTCTATGTCAGCTACGGCCAGTGCCTTCCTGAAGCGACCTGCAGTCCGTGGTCGCGTCTCCAGTCGTTCCTCTCTATTGACGAGAGGATTTCAGTTTCCTGTTTTGGATTGACCATTGATAATTCCAGGAGAATCATTATTTGTTTAATACTGGAATAAAGACTCTGTTACTATTACGTCGCTTTTGGGTCCTCATTCACCAGCATAACAGAAGAATCCGACCAAGAATGGACCCAGCGACTACGGATTCTCGCAACACTGCCGTCGAGATCCAGGGAGCAATGCTCGGCAGACACGAGCAGGAATTGTCTGCTGCTCGTCATGCCGTTGAGACCCTGGCCGCTCATGTCTCCGATCTCTCAGGACAGTTTCAGAGTCTTCGTCTCGTGCCACCAGCTACTTCCTGGTCTTCCGAGTCTCCGGAGCCTAGGGTTAATAACCCACCATGTTACTCTGGGCAGCCCACTGAGTGTCGCTCCTTTCTCACCCAGTGTGATATTGTGTTCTCTCTCCAGCCCAACACATACTCAGGAGAGAGAGCTCGGATCGCTTACGTCATATCACTCCTTACTGGTCGGGCTCGGGAGTGGGGCACAGCTATCTGGGAGGCAAGGGCTGAGAGTTCTAACGTTTATCAGAACTTTAAGGAGGAGATGATACGGGTTTTTGATCGTTCAGTTTTTGGGAAGGAGGCTTCCAGGGCCCTGGCTTCCCTATGTCAAGGTGATCGATCCATAACGGATTACTCTATAGAGTTTCGCACTCTTGCTGCATCCAGTGACTGGAACGAGCCGGCGTTGCTCGCTCGTTTTCTGGAGGGACTCCACGCTGAGGTTAAGGATGAGATTCTCTCCCGGGAGGTTCCTTCCAGCGTGGACTCTTTGATTGCACTCGCCATCCGCATAGAACGACGGGTAGATCTTCGTCACCGAGCTCGTGGAGGAGAGCTCGCGTTAACGGTGTTTCCCCTCTCCGCATCTCAACCATCTCCTCCCATCGGCTCAGAGACTGAGCCCATGCAGCTGGGAGGTATTCGCATCTCGACTAAGGAGAGGGAACGGAGAATCACCAACCGCCTTTGCCTCTATTGCGGTTCTGCTGGACATTTTGTCATGTCATGTCCAGTAAAGGGCCAGAGCTCATCAGTAAGCGGAGGGCTACTGGTGAGCGCTACTACTCAGGTCTCTCCATCAAGATCCTGTACTACCTTGTCGGTCCATCTACGCTGGACCGGTTCGGCTGCTTCCTGCAGTGCCTTGATAGACTCTGGGGCTGAGGGTTGTTTTATGGACGAAGCATGGGCTCGGAAACATGACATTCCTCTCAGACAGTTAGGGAAGCCCACGCCCATGTTCGCCTTAGATGGTAGTCCTCTCCCCAGTATCAGATGTGAGACACTACCTTTAACCCTCACAGTATCTGGTAACCACAGTGAGACCATTTCCTTTTTGATTTTTCGTTCACCTTTTACACCTGTTGTTTTGGGTCATCCCTGGCTAGTATGTCATAATCCTTCTATTAATTGGTCTAGTAATTCTATCCTATCCTGGAACGTTTCTTGTCATGTGAAGTGTTTAATGTCTGCTATCCCTCCTGTTTCTTCTGTCCCCTCTACTCAGGAGGAACCTGGTGATTTGACAGGAGTGCCGGAGGAATATCATGATCTACGCACGGTCTTCAGTCGGTCCAGAGCCAACTCTCTTCCTCCTCACCGGTCGTATGATTGTTGTATTGATCTCCTTCCGGGGACCACTCCCCCTCGGGGTAGACTATACTCTCTGTCGGCTCCCGAACGTAAGGCTCTCGAGGATTATCTGTCTGTTTCTCTCGACGCCGGTACCGTGGTGCCTTCTTCCTCTCCCGCCGGAGCGGGGTTTTTCTTTGTTAAGAAGAAGGACGGTACTCTGCGCCCCTGCGTGGATTATCGAGGGCTGAATGACATAACGGTTAAGAATCGTTATCCGCTTCCCCTTATGTCGTCAGCCTTCGAGATTCTGCAGGGAGCCAGGTTCTTTACTAAGTTGGACCTTCGTAACGCTTACCATCTCGTACGCATCAGAGAGGGGGACGAGTGGAAAACGGCGTTTAACACTCCGTTAGGGCATTTTGAATACCGGGTTCTGCCGTTCGGTCTCGCTAATGCTCCAGCTGTCTTTCAGGCATTAGTTAATGATGTACTGAGAGACATGCTGAACATCTTTGTTTTCGTTTACCTTGACGATATCCTGATTTTTTCACCGTCACTCGAGATTCATGTTCAGCACGTTCGACGTGTACTCCAGCGCCTTTTGGAGAATTGTCTCTACGTGAAGGCTGAGAAGTGCGCCTTTCATGTCTCCTCTGTCACATTTCTCGGTTCTGTTATTTCCGCTGAAGGCATTCAGATGGATCCCGCTAAGGTCCAGGCTGTCAGCGATTGGCCCGTTCCTAAGTCACGTGTCGAGTTACAGCGCTTTCTCGGTTTCGCTAATTTCTATCGGCGTTTCATTCGTAATTTCGGTCAAGTGGCTGCTCCTCTCACAGCTCTGACTTCTGTCAAGACTTGCTTTAAGTGGTCCGGTTCCGCCCAGGGAGCTTTTGATCTCCTCAAGAAGCGTTTTACATCCGCCCCTATCCTTGTTACTCCTGACGTCACTAAACAATTCATTGTCGAGGTTGACGCTTCAGAGGTGGGCGTGGGAGCCATTCTGTCCCAGCGCTTCCAGTCTGACGATAAGGTCCATCCTTGCGCTTACTTTTCTCATCGCCTGTCGCCATCGGAACGCAACTATGATGTGGGTAACCGCGAACTGCTCGCCATCCGCTTAGCCATAGGCGAATGGCGACAGTGGTTGGAGGGGGCGACCGTCCCTTTTGTCGTTTGGACTGACCATAAGAACCTTGAGTACATCCGTTCTGCCAAACGACTTAATGCACGTCAAGCTCGTTGGGCGTTGTTTTTCGCTCGTTTCGAGTTCGTGATTTCCTATCGCCCGGGAAATAAGAACACCAAGCCTGATGCCTTATCCCGTCTCTTTAGTTCTCCTGTGGCTTCTACCGACCCCGAGGGGATTCTCCCTGAAGGGCGTGTTGTCGGGTTGACTGTCTGGGGAATTGAGAGACAGGTAAAGCAAGCACTCACTCACACTGCGTCGCCGCGCGCTTGTCCTAGTAACCTTCTGTTCGTTCCTGTCTCTACTCGTCTGGCTGTTCTTCAGTGGGCTCATTCTGCCAAGTTAGCTGGCCACCCCGGCGTTCGGGGTACGCTTGCTTCTATTCGCCAGCGGTTTTGGTGGCCTACTCAGGAGCGGGACACGCGCCGTTTCGTGGCTGCTTGTTCGGACTGCGCGCAGACTAAGTCAGGTAACTCTCCTCCTGCCGGTCGTCTCAGACCGCTTCCCATTCCTTCTCGACCATGGTCTCACATCGCCTTAGACTTTATTACCGGTCTGCCTTCGTCTGCGGGGAAGACTGTGATTCTTACGGTTATCGATAGGTTCTCTAAGGCGGCACATTTCATTCCCCTCGCTAAGCTTCCTTCCGCTAAGGAGACGGCACAAATCATCATTGAGAATGTGTTCAGAATTCATGGCCTCCCGTTAGACGCCGTTTCAGACAGAGGTCCGCAATTCACGTCACAGTTTTGGAGGGAGTTCTGTCGTTTGATTGGTGCTTCCGTCAGTCTCTCTTCCGGGTTTCATCCCCAGTCTAACGGTCAAGCAGAAAGGGCCAATCAGTCGATTGGTCGCATATTACGCAGCCTTTCGTTTCGAAACCCTGCGTCTTGGGCAGAACAGCTCCCCTGGGCTGAGTACGCTCACAACTCGCTTCCTTCGTCTGCTACCGGGCTATCTCCGTTTCAGAGTAGTCTTGGTTACCAGCCTCCTCTGTTCTCGTCCCAGCTCGCCGAGTCCAGCGTTCCCTCCGCTCAGGCTTTTGTCCAACGTTGTGAGCGCACCTGGAGGAGGGTCAGGTCTGCACTTTGCCGTTACAGGGCGCAGACTGTGAGAGCCGCCAATAAACGTAGGATTAAGAGTCCTAGGTATTGTCGCGGTCAGAGAGTGTGGCTTTCCACTCGTAACCTTCCCCTTACGACAGCTTCTCGCAAGTTGACTCCGCGGTTCATTGGTCCGTTCCGTGTCTCTCAGGTCGTCAATCCTGTCGCTGTGCGACTGCTTCTTCCGCGACATCTTCGTCGCGTCCACCCTGTCTTCCATGTCTCTTGTGTCAAGCCTTTTCTTCGCGCCCCCGTTCGTCTTCCCTCCCCCCCCCCGTCCTTGTCGAGGGCGCTCCTATTTACAAGGTACGAAGGATCATGGACATGCGTTCTCGGGGACGTGGTCACCAGTACTTAGTGGATTGGGAGGGTTACGGTCCTGAGGAGAGGAGTTGGGTTCCATCTCGGGACGTGCTGGACCGTTCGTTGATTGATGATTTCCTTCGTTGCCGCCAGGGTTCCTCCTCGAGTGCGCCAGGAGGCGCTCGGTGAGTGGGGGGGTACTGTCATGTTTTGTCTTTGATCATGTCTTGTCCCTGTGCTTCCCTCTGCTGGTCTTATTAGGTTCTTTCCCTCTTTCTCTCTCTCTCTCTCCTCCTGCCTCTCTCCCTCTCCCGCTCTCTCTCTCTATCGTTCCGTTCCTGCTCCCAGCTGTTTCTCATTCTCCTAACGACCTCATTTACTCTTTCACACCTGTCCCCTATTTTGCCCTCTGATTAGAGTCCCTATTTCTCCCTCTGTTTTCCGCTTCTGCCTGGTCGGATTCTTGTTTGATGTTTGCTGTTCCTGTGTCCTTGTTCCGCCCTGTCGTGTTCTTTGCCTTCTTCAGATGCTGCGTGTGAGCAGGTGTCTATGTCAGCTACGGCCAGTGCCTTCCTGAAGCGACCTGCAGTCCGTGGTCGCGTCTCCAGTCGTTCCTCTCTATTGACGAGAGGATTTCAGTTTCCTGTTTTGGATTGACCATTGATAATTCCAGGAGAATCATTATTTGTTTTTACAGGCATCGAAACTGTAAATGACCTGGTAATAGATACAATAGATACAGTTGAAGTCGTAAGTTTACATACACTTAGGTGGGAGTCATTCAAATAAATTTTTCAACCACTCCACAAATTTCTTGTTAACAAACTGTAGTTTTGGCAAGTCGGTTAGGACATCTACTTTGTGCATGACACAAGTCATTTTTCCAACAATTGTTTACAGACAGAATCTTTCACTTATAATTCACTATATCACAATTCCAGTGGATCAGAAGTTTACATACACTAAGTTGACTGTGCCTTTAAACAGCTTGGAAAATTCCAGAAAATGATGTCATGGCTTTAGAAGCTTCTGATAGGCTAATTGACATCATTTGAGTCAATTGGAGGTGTACCTGTGGATGTATTTCAAGGCCTACCTTCAAACTCAGTGCCTCTTTGCTTGACATCATGGGGAAATCAAAAAGGAATCAGCCAAGACCTCAGAAAAAAATTGTAGACCTGCACAAGTCTGGTTCATTCTTGGGAGCAATTTCCAAATGCCTGAAGGTATCACTTCCATCTGTACATACAATAGTACGCAAGTATAAACACCATGGGACCACGCAGCCGTCATACCACTTAGGAAGGAGATGCGTTCTGTCTCCTAGAGATGAACGTACTTTGGTGCGAAAAGTGCAAATCAATCCCAGAACAACAGCAAAGGACCTTGTGAAGATACTGAAGGAAACAGGTACCAAAGTATCTATATCCACAGTAAAACGAGTCCTATATCGACATAACCTGAAAGGCCGCTCAGCAAGGAAGAAGCCACTGCTTCTTCCTTGCAACGGTTTGCAAGGTTTGCAACTACACATGGGGACAAAGATCATACTTTTTGGAGAAATGTCCTCTGGTCTGATGAAACAAAAATAGAATTGTTTGGCCATAATGACCATTGTTATGTTTGGAGGAAAAAGGGGGATGCTTGCAAGCCGAAGAACACCATCCCAACCGTGAAGCACGGGGGTGGCAGCATCATGTTGTGGGGGTGCTTTGCTGCAGGAGGGACTGGTGCACTTCACAAAATAGATGGCATCACGAGGAGGGGAAATTATGTAAAGCAGCTGCGGTTATCCCCCTCTTCAAAGGGGGGGACACTCTTGACCCTAACAGCTACAGACCTATATCTATCCTACCCTGCCTTTCTAAGGTCTTCGAAAGCCAAGTCAACAAACAGATTACCGACCATTTCGAATCCCACCATACCTTCTCCGCTATGCAATCTGGTTTCAGAGCTGGTCATGGGTGCACCTCAGCCACGCTCAAGGTCATAAACGATATCTTAACCGCCATCGATAGGAAACAATACTGTGCAGCCGTATTCATTGACCTGGCCAAGGCTTTTGACTCTGTCAATCACCACATCCTCATCGGCAGACTCGACAGCCTTGGTTTCTCTAATGATTGCCTCGCCTGGTTCACCAACTACTTCTCTGATCGAGTTCAGTGTGTCAAATCGGAGGGTCTGTTGTCCGGGCCTCTGGCAGTCTCCATGGGGGTGCCACAGGGTTCAATTCTTGGACCGACTCTCTTCTCTGTATACATCAATGATGTCGCTCTTGCTGCTGGTGATTCTCTGATCCACCTCTACGCAGACGACACTATTCTGTATACTTCTGGCCCTTCTTCTTCTTCTTTTGACACTGTGTTAACAACCCTCCAGGCGAGCTTCAATGCCATACAACTCTCCTTCCGTGGCCTCCAATTGCTCTTAAATACAAGTAAAACTAAATGCATGCTCTTCAACCGATCGCTGCCTGCACCTGCCCGCCTGTCCAACATCACTACTCTGGACGGCTCTGACTTAGAATATGTGGACAACTACAAATACCTAGGTGTCTGGTTAGACTGTAAACTCTCCTTCCAGACTCACATCAAACATCTCCAATCCAAAGTTAAATCTAGAATTGGCTTCCTATTCCGCAACAAAGCATCCTTCACTCATGCTGCCAAACATACCCTTGTAAAACTGACCATCCTACCAATCCTCGACTTCGGTGATGTCATTTACAAAATAGCCTCCAAAACCCTACTCAATAAATTGGATGCAGTCTATCACAGTGCCATCCGTTTTGTCACCAAAGCCCCATATACTACCCACCACTGCGACCTGTACACTCTCGTTGGCTGGCCCTCGCTCCATACTCGTCGCCAAACCCACTGGTTCCAGGTCATCTACAAGACCCTGCTAGGTAAAGTCCCCCCTTATCTCAGCTCGCTGGTCACCATAGCAACACCTACCTGTAGCACGCGCTCCAGCAGGTTTATCTCTCTGGTCACCCCCAAAACCAATTCTTCCTTTGGCCGCCTCTCCTTCCAGTTCTCTGCTGCCAATGACTGGAACGAACTACAAAAATCTCTGAAACTGGAAACACTTATCTCCCTCACTAGCTTTAAGCACCAGCTGTCAGAGCAGCTCATAGATTACTGCACCTGTACATAGCCCATCTATAATTTAGCCCAAACAACTACCTCTTTACCTACTGTATTTATTTATTTATTTTGCTCCTTTGCACCCCATTATTTCTGTCTCTACTTTGCGCTTTCTTCCACTGCAAACCAACCATTCCAGTGTTTTTAGTTTTTATTTTACTTGCTGTGTTGTATTTACTTCGCCACCATGGCCTTTTTATATTTTTATTTATTTATACATATATTTGTTTGCCTTCACCTCCCTTATCTCACCTCACTTGCTCACATTGTATATAGACTTATTTTTTTCACTGTATCATTGACTATATGTTTGTTTTACTCCATGTGTAACTATGTGTTGTTGTATGTGTCGAACTGCTTTGCTTTATCTTGGCCAGGTCGCAATTGTAAATGAGAACGTGTTCTCAATTTGCCTACCTGGTTAAATAAAGGTTAAGTAAATAAATAAAATAAAAATGTGGATATATTGAAGCAAAATCTCAAGACATCAGTCAGGAAGTTAAAGTTTGGTCGCAAATGGGTCTTCCAAATGGACATTGACCCCAAGCATACTTCCAAAGTTGTGGTAAAACGGCTTAAGGACAACAAAGTCAAGCTATTGGAGTAGCCATCACAAAGCCCTGACCTCAATCATATAGAACATTTGTGGGCAGAACTGAAAAAGCATGTACGAGCAAGGAGGCCTACAAACCTGACTCAGTTACACCAGCTCTGTCAGGAGGAATTGTGGAAGGGTACCCAAAACGTTTGACCCAAGTTAAACAATTTAAAGGCAATGCTACCAAATACTAATTGAGTGTATGTAAACTTCTGACCCACTGGGAATGTGATGAAAGAAATAAAAGCTGAAATAAATCATTCTCTCTAATATTATTCTGACATTTCACATTCTTACAATAAAGTGGTGATCCTCACTGACCTAAGACAGGGAAGTTTTACTAGGATTAAATGTCCGAAATTGTGAAAAACTTAGTTCAAATGTATTTGGCTAAGGTGTTTGTAAACTTCAGACTTCAACTGTAAATACATTTATTTCTATGACAGAATAAAAAAGCATTTTCGGACTGACCAATGTAGATATTTTCGATTAAATGCAACTTAAAAGTTTCACATCACGAAATTTCGATTTGAAATATTTTGGAAATCAGAGCAAAGGATATAACATACAAAACCTTGCAGTGAGCGTAGCATATCCAACTGACAATCTCTTGGAAAAAATATAAACTATTGGAACCAAGACTTTAAAATAACTGATACTGGCAAGAGATGGAGGGAATGTTGGAAAATAACTAACGAAATTACAGTTACGAAAATGTACACTTAATCCAGGATAAACTAATTTATAAACTGGGTGGTTCGAGCCCTGAATGCTGATTGGCTGACAGCCGTGGTACTGTATATAAGACCGTATATCACAGGTATGACAAACATTTATTTTTACTGCTCTAATTACGTTGGTAACCAGTTTATAATAGTATTAAGGCACCTCGGGGGTTTGTGATACTGTATATGGCCAATATACCATGGCTAAGGACTGTGTACAGGCACTCTGCATTGCGTCGCGCTTAAGAACAGCCCTTAGCCATGGTATATTGGTCATATACCACACCCCTTCTGGCCTTATTGCTTAAGTATATCATTTGTTATACAAAAGACACGTGTACAACTAAGAATTACACAATAATCCATACCTTCTGGGAATGCTATAAAGTCCAAAGTTATGGGCAGCGTTAGAAAGTTGGCTGTCAGGAGTATTACAATGTCAATTTACTTTTAATCCATCTGTCTGTCAGTTTATTTCAAGACATGGCATATGAGGGTGCAGTGAGATATCCAATGGGTTGGACAATAGTTTTCTTGTCAATCATCTTGAAAAGACTTATACTTAAAATTTGAACTCAACCAAAACTCCATCATTAACACAATGGAAAGTTCAAACGCTTTGTTATCTAAATATTAAAAGTGCATGGGCGACAGAGAGAAACAAAATGGCGCAGTTTGAGGCCATGTGGCGGGGAGTGATGCGGCGCTGGAGATGGGGGTGTGAGAAGGTGGGTTTGGGCAGGTGTGATGCCGTTGATGTGTGTGTTGGTTTGTATGCTGTCGTTTGTACGTGTATGTTTTATATTGTATTTAAAATGTTAAAAAATCCACCCCAAAAAAGAATAATAGACTCTCGAATAAGGGCTGGACTTGATTTAGCGGTGGTGTAATGAACCCTGTGCTGAGATACAGGCTGTGTTGGAATGTTAATACTCATGAAATACCCTACACCAAAAATGGTGGGAGGAAAATAAATTAGTTCAGATAGTTGGTCATACCTAGCTATGGGGTGCACTAAAGTACTGTACCTATCTGTTCGACATGGCATAAGGGCTGGAATTAAGAATTGGCCTAGCTGTGAGTACAGTACAGTACACTACTATGTCTATGTCTATGTGCTTTCTTGCCTCTTCTTTATCCCATTTAATTGCCCCATGATTAAGATTAATCTGGCATTTTTTTGTAGTCTGTATGAATTCCTCTTCTGGATCGGTTTCTGCGCTCTTGCCAACTCCTTATAGAATTGTCATGACAAATGTTTGGCTTGACAATGACAATGTAGTAGACAAAAGCACAAACAGATCTGGGACCAGGCTAGTGTATACCTAGTTGAGGGGAGGACAACATTGTATTGCTCTCAGCAGGAAGAGTCCATAAACCCTAACAGCAGGACACAAGTCTTTATATCGCTCCATGACAACCATTTAAAACCTGTCATTGTTGTTTGTGTTCATGCATCGTCAGAAATGATCCATCTGGATGATCATAATTTTCTACCAAGAGCTCTTTCTTAGTTTAATGAAGCCGATTCACCACTAACACAGACAAAGACACACTCGCAGTAGTCTATTACAGAGGGGTTTAAGCCTACATCAAGTAGCCACAGTGTATCTTGTCATGTGAACCTGTGCTACTAGTTCCTAAAACTTGCCAGCAGCCATCGGTGACTTTATGAGTATTCAACATTCCAACACAGCTAGTCTGGTTGGCATAATCCATATGATACAAACTATGATAAATGGGTTTTAATTAAGAAAATATCCCCCAGTTAATTAGGGGACAATTAAGTAATGTGACATGATTACCAAGTAATACACTGATTGTCTGAGAACTCAGATCATGCATTTCTATTGAGTGGACTGACAGTCTCTTCTTGGACCTCAAGTACAAGTGAGAGAGGGGGGCTTCAAACGAGTCAATGTGATTTTCAGTTCTTCTATTCTTGTCTGTATGAAGTAAACTTAAGAAGGCCAGCAATAAAACAGGGACTAAAAGTAGAGTAGCCTATCTCCACTCATCTACTGTTCACTCCAGTAGCCAAGCTCTGCCATTCTACTGTTCATTCCAGTAGCCAAGCTCTGCCATTGTACTTTTCACTCCAAATCAAATCAAACATTATTTGTCACATGCGCCGAATACAACAAGTGTAGACCTTACCGTGAAATGCATACTTACAAGCCCTTAACCAACAGTGCAGTTCAAGAAGAGTTAAGCAAATATTTATCAAATAAACTAAAGTAAAAAAGAAAAATGGAATAAAAAGTAACACAATGACATAACAATAATGAGGCTATATACAGGGGGTACTAGTACCAAGTCAGTGTGCAGGGGTACAGGTTAGTTGAGGTAATTTGTAAGTGTAGGTAGGGGTAAAGTGATTATGCATAGATAATAAACAGCGAGTAGCAGCAGTGTACAAAACAAATGGGGGGGGCAATGTAATAGTCCGGTGGCCATTTGATGAATTGTTCAGTAGTGTTATGATTTGGGGGTAGAAGCTGTAAGGAGCCTTTTGGTCCTAGACTTGGCACTCCGGTACCGCTTGCCGTGCGGTAGCAGAGAACATAGTCTATGACTTGGGCGACTGGAGTCTCTGACAATTTTATGGGCATTCCTCTGACACCGCCTATTATATAGGTCCTGGATTGCAGGAAGCTTGGCCCCGGTGTCACGGCCGTTGCTGGAAGAAGACCAAGATGCAGCGTGGTCAGCGTACATTTCTCTTTTTATTTAAATGTCGCCAACAAAACAAGAAACGAAAGAACAACCGTGAAGCTTACAGGGCATAAGTGCCACTAACAAAAGTCAACTACCCACACTGAAAGGAGGGGAAAAGGGCTACCTAAGTATGGTTCCCAATCAGAGACAACGATAGACAGCTGTCCCTGATTGAGAACCATACCCGGTCAAAACATAGAAATACAAAATCATAGAAAACAAAATATAGAATGCCCACCCCAAATCACACCCTGACCAAACCAAATACAAACATAAAAAGGCTCTCTAAGGTCAGGGCGTGACAGTACCACGCCGAAAGGTGCGGACTCCGGCCGCAAAACCTGAACCTATAGGGGAGGGTCTGGGTGGGCATCTATCCGCGGTGGCGGCTCAGGTGCGGGATGCAGACCCCGCTCCACCACTGGCTCACCCCACTTTGGTGGCACCTCTGGTGCGGGGACCCTTGTCGTCGACCCCGGACTGGGGACCCTCGTTGCGGGCCCCGGACTGGGGACCCTCGTTGCGGGCCCCGGACTGGGGACCCTCGTTGCGGGCCCCGGACTGGGGACCCTCGTAGCTGGCCCCGGACTGGGCACCCTCGTTGCGGGCCCCGGACTGGGCATCCTCCTTGCGGGCCCCGGACTGGGCACCCTTGTGGCTGGCCCCAGTCTGGAGGCCGTCGCTGGAGGCTCCGGACTGGAGGCCGTCGTTGGAGGCTTCGTGCCATGACTCCTCCCTGGAGGCTTCTTGCCATGGATCATCACTGGAGGCTTCGTGCCATGGATCATCACTGGAGGCTTCTTTCCATGGATCATCACTGGAGGCTTCGTGCCATGGATCATCACTGGAGGCTTCGTGCCATGGATCATCACTGGAGGCTTCGTGCCATGGATCATCACTGGAGGCTTCGTGCCATGGATCATCACTGGAGGCTTCTTGCCATGGATCATCACTGAAGGCTTCGTGCCATGGATCATCACTGAAGGCTTCGTGCCATGGATCATCACTGGAGGCTTCTTGCCATGGATCATCACCGGAGGCTTCTTGCCATGGATCATCACTGGAGGCTTCGTGCCATGGATCATCACTGGAGGCTTCGTGCCATGGATCATCACTGGAGGCTTCTTGCCATGGATCATCACTGGAGTGAGGAGACGTATGGGCAGTCTGGTACGTGGAGCTGCCACAGGGCTCACCAGGCTGGGGAGACATACAGGAGGCCTGATTCTGGCAGCAGGCACAGGACTCACCAGGCTGGGGAGACATACTGGAGGCTTGGTTCTTGGCGCTGGCACCGGATACACTGGGCCGTGGAGGTGCACTGGAGGTCTCGAGCGCAGAGCTGGCACAACCCGTTCTGGCTGGATGCCCACTACCACCCGGCAAATGCGGGACGCTGGCACAGAGCACATCGGCCTGTGAATGCTCACTCGAGACACTGTGCGCATCACCCCATAACACGGTGCCTGACCAGTCACATGCTCCCCACGGTAAGCACGGTGAGTTGGCTCAGGTCTAAACTCCGACTCCGCCAATCTTCCCGTGTACCCCCCCCAAACAATTTTTTGGAGCTGCCTCTCGGGCTTCCGTGACCAGGTCTTGTCCCCTGCCATTCTCCCATCCCCGGTCCAGCTCGTCCTCCAGGTTGGCGCGCGCTGCTTGGTCCCTTGGTGGTGGGTAGTTCTGTCACGGTCGTTGCTGGAAGAAGACCAAGGTGCAGCATTGTGAGCGTACATTTCTCTTTTTATTTAAATGTCGCCAACAAAACAAGAAACGAAAGAACAACTGTGAAGCTTACAGGGCATAAGTGCCACTAACAAAAGTCAACTACCCACACTGAAAGGATGGAAAAGGGCTACCTAAGTATGGTTCCCAATCAGAGACAACGATAGACAGCTGTCCCTGATTGAGAACCATACCTGGCCAAAACATAGAAACACAAAATCATAGAAAACAAAACATAGAATGCCCACCCCAGTCACAACCTGACCAAACCAAATAGAGACATAAAAAGGCTCTCTAAGGTCAGGGCATGACACCCGGTGATGTACTGGGCCGTACGCACTACTCTCTGTAGCGCCTTACGGTCAGATGCCGAGCAGTTGCCATACCAGGCGGTGATGCAACTGATCAGAATGCTCTCGATGGTGCAGCTGTAGAACTTTTTGAGGATCTGGGGACCCATGCCAAATCTTTTCAGTCTCCTGAGGGGTAAATGGTTTTGTCGTGCCCTCTTCACGACTGTCTTGGGTGTGTTTGAACCATGATAGTTCGGTTATGTGGACACCAAGGAACTTGAAACTCTCGACCCGCTCCACTACAGCCCTGTTGATGTAAAAAAAAAAATACACGTTTTTCTCCCCAATTTCATGGTATCCAATTGGTAGTTACAGTCTTGTTTCATCGCTGCAACTCCCGTAAGGAGAGAGAGAGAGGCGAAGGTCAAAACACAACCCAACCAAGCCGCACTGCTTCTTGACACAATGCCCACTTATCTTGTAGTCCACCATCAGCTCCTTTGTCTTGCTCACATTGAGGGAGAGGCTGCACCACACTGCCAGTTCTCTGACCTCCTCCCTATAGGCTGTCTTATCATTGTCAGTGATCAGGCCTACCACTGTTGTGTCGTCAGCAAACTTAATGATGGTGTTGGAGTTGTGTTTGGCCACGCGGTCGTGGGTGAGCAGGGAGTACAGGAGGGGACTAATAACACACGCCCCAGTGTTGAGGATCAGCGTGGCAGTCGTTGTCTACCCTTACCACCTGGGGGCGGCCCATCAGGAAGTCCAGGATCCAGTTGCAGAGGGAGGTGTTTAGTCCCAGGGTCCTTAGCTTAGTGATGAGCTTCGTGGGCACTATGGTGTTGAACGCTGAGCTGTAGTCAATTAATAGCATTCTCCCATAGGTGTTCCTTTTGTCCAGGTGGGAAAGGGCAGTGTGGAGTGCGATGGAGATTGCATCATCTGTGGATCTGTTGGGGCGGTATGTGAATTGGGGTGGGTCTAGGGTATCCGGGAGGATGCTGTTGATGTGAGCCATGACCAGCCTTTCAAAGCACTTCATGGCTACCAATGTGAGTGCTACGGGGTGGTAGTCAATTAGGCAGGTTACCTTTGCTTCCTTGGCACAGGGACTATTGTGGTCTGCTTGAAACATGTAGGTATTACAGACTCAGTCAGGGAGAGGTTGAAAATGTCAGTGAAGACACTTGCCAGTTGGTCCGCGCATGCTTTGAGTACACGTCCTGTTTAACCTGTCCTGTTTAAAGGTCTTGCTCACATCGGCTACCGAGAGCATTAT